>NW_026539247.1:0-83812 GCF_027791375.1 Indicator indicator | reverse complement strand
TTTTCCTGCCTCGTCTGCTCGAGAGGATTTTCTGCTGCTGTTGCTGTCTCCTGCACTGGACCATGTGGCTGGGGCCCTTTCTCTCTCTCAACTGAATCCACCGACATCCAGGGGAACACAAGGCCATCCAGGCTTGGTTTTGTATATACTTTTTCCCACTTACCCTCATCCCTCACCTCTGTGAACCCCCCCCTGTTACTGAGATATAGATATATATATATATAGAGATAGATAGATATATATGTAAAAAAATATTTTTTTCCTTTCCCTTTTTGTGAAAGAAAGAAAAAAAAATTTACTCCTCCTACTTCCAAACCAACTTCAGAATATTTCTTTCACAATTTTTTTTTTTTCCTTTTCCCCTACCCTTTTTTTTTCCCTTTCTTCTCTCTCTCCACCCTGCCGAGGAAAAAAGGGAGAAGGGAGGAATTTATATCTATTATCATTTGAGCTCCTAAACTCAAAGCTCAAACTACCACAGCTTCCATCAACTCTTCCCCCCTTCTTGGGCTGGAGGCTTTCCTGATTCTGCTGAATCAATGTTGCAACTATTTCAGTTAATGCTGATGCTCCTAAAGCTTTTATAGCACATATGAGGGGTTCTTGATGGGGAAGATTTATTCCATATTCATGTTGACATTCTGGATGATTCTGGAGAGTGAAAAACGTCTGCATATTGAACCTCCTCCTATTTATTTGTTTTTCTTAAGTATATCGTTAATTGCAACATGGTATTATATTCTAATGACCTGTTAAGAGGCCACCATTCCCCATCTCCTAGTATGTATAGAGGCCACTATTGATTGCAATATTTAAGTATTCTTGTTTACACTCCCACCTGGTTGTCCCCCTATATCCTTCCAGTGTGCTAATATACACCCTAAGGGGCTCTTCTCAAGGATACGACCACTTTGTCTGTTTCCCATCTCAGTGAAGATAGTAAAAGCAGGACTTCAAATCAATTCACACCCAAACTTCTTTTACACCCTCTGCAGTGGGTGACTACTGCCACCACCTCACTGCTGCTTCCCCTGCTCCTTCTGTCCTCGATTCCACCAAGCTGACGTGTCTCAGTTAACACTCATACAAGAGTCAACTCAATTAATTCTTTGTGGTGTGCTGAAAATTCCCCCCAACATTAAATTTACCAGACCAGCTCAGTTGGAAGCAAATGAAAGATGTATTTACAAGCAAAACTACAATCTAAAATGAAATGCAATGAATACGTACAAAATATACAGTATTTACAATATTTACAGGTATTTACAATTAATAAACAGCACAAAAACCACCTTGGTCAAAGATCAGGGGAAGCAAATAGCTTCTCCCTTCCCTGCCTCCTCCCCTACCCCCCTGTACATAAGGGACAAGAGACAGAAGCAGAGAAGGTAATACCAGTCAAAACAATGCAGCCAAGGTTAAGCAGAAAACAGTCTCTCCCGGCCTGAGGAAGCAAGAAGAGTGATTGCTTTGGGAACCAAATCTTATGGTAGATATCTCTCCAATGGGATTGTTTAGAATTATCATTATTTTCCTTTTTACACCCAATAGTGATTTATTTACGTTTTACTACTTTATTTTCAAGATCTGTGAAAAAATTTTAGAGGCATAGCCTAAAACTACCACATTCATACTGATCAAGTGTCAATAGCCTTATCAGTTTTAACAAGCAGTCCTTTATGAATATCCTTAGTTCAATTCCAATTAATCAATGATGCCACAAAATACCAAGGTACATCTCTTATAGAGAGCATGTACCCAATACCCAATATCCAATTGTCTGTCTTCAGGCACTAGCAACCTGGTAGACGTCGCCCCCCATGATTTATGGGAACCCCCTACTGACCTATCCCAAATTCCAAATACCCAAGAAATTTTAAAGAATACCTTTTTCTCTAGAGGGTCCTTGTCTGCTCCCAAGTGATCCAAAGGAGGAGAGGAGCCTCTTTGGGAAATCCCAGGGGTACCCTAGGGAGTCCTTTTCTTTGCAGATCCCTGGGGTGCCAATCTGAAATGAAGGATCGATACTCAACAGGCAATGTGCTTTTGTTGAGCAAGTATTCTTTATTGCAGCACTGGGATACAGAGGAATCTTTCTGAAAGTCTGTATCAGAACCTCGAATGAGCAAAGTTTTTATAGTTCCAAAACATGCATATTCATGATATTTGGCCACACCCAAAGAGTGGATGTCAATGGGTACATGTCCGAGTGGAGGCCAGTGACAAGTGGAATTCCTCAGGGATCAGTGCTGGGACCAGTCTTGTTTAACATCTTTGTTGGTGACATGGACAGTGGCATTGAGTGCACCCTCAGCAAGTTTGCTGATGACACCAAGCTGTGTGGTGCAGCAGACACGCTGAAGGGAAGGGATGCCATCCAGAGGGACCTTGACAGGCTGGAGAGATGGGCCCATGACAACCTCATGAGGTTCAACAAGACCAAATGCAGTGTCCTGTATCTGGGTTGGGGCAATCCCAAACACCGATATAGGCTGGGCAGTGACTGGCTAGAACAGCCCTGAAGAAAAGGACTTGGGGGTGCTGGTGGATGAGAAGCTCAACATGAGCCACCAGTGTGCACTTGCAGCCCAGAAAACCAATCACATCCTGAGTTGCATCAAGAGAGCATAGCCAGCAGGTTGAGAGAGGTGATTGTCCCCCTCTGCTCTGCTCTTGTGAGACCCCACCTGGAGTAATGCATCCAGTTCTGGAACCCCTATTACATGTGCTGGAACGTGTCCAGAGAAGGGCCGCAGGGATGATCAGAGGGCTGGAGCACCTCTCCTATGAGGAGAGACTGAAAGAGTTGGGGCTGTTCAGTCTGGAGAAGAGAAGGCTCTGAGGAGACCTTATTGTGGTCTTCCAGTATCTTAAGGGGGGCTACAAGAAAGCTGGGGAGGGACTTTTTAAGGTGTCAGGTAGGGATAGGACTAGGGGGAATAGAGCAAAACTAGGAGTGGGTAGATTCAGAATGGATGTTAGGAAGGAGTTTTACACCATGAGGGTGGTGAGACACTGAAACAGGTTGCCCAGGGAGGTGGTGGAAGCCCCATACCTGGAGGTTTTTAAGGCCAGGCTGGATGTGGCTCTGAGAAACCTGATGTAGTGTGAGGTGTCTCTGCCCATGACAGAGGGGTTGTAACTCGATGATCCTTGAGGTCCCTTCTGACCCTGACAATTCTATGATTCTATATTCATTGTTTTTCTGAGAACTCATTATCATAGGTTAACATCCTTTTCCACATGCATGCTATAGTCTTTAGATGGTCTTCTAAGGACCTCTGGTGGTCAGTTACTTCATCTACTATTCTTCATTTGTGCTGCTTCTGGTGACCTTTAGCTTCTCCTAGCTCTTTGCTCCAGTTGTAATCAGTCAACATGGTTTTTTTTTTAGAGGTCCTTGAATGCCTACTCTCAAAAGATTACTAAATGCACAGTTGCTGATATAGTGCTACTGCCTGTTTTGTGGCTGGTGATTTTCCACTAAGCTGAACTTTTGCTTCTGCTGGAAATACAATAAAGCAGAGAGAAAACAGTCCCGAATGTTCCTGGAGTGTCTGGAAGATAACTTCCTGACACAGCTGGTGAGGGACCCAACCCGGGAAGGTGACCTCCTGGACCTGCTTCTTGTGAACAGAGAAGAACTTGTGGGGGAAGTAAAGGTTGGAGGCTGCCTAGGGCATAGCAAACATGAAATGACTGAGTTTTCAGTCCTTGGGGAAACAAGTAGAGGGATTAGTAAAACTGCCACCTTGAGCTTCCAGAGGGCAAACTTTGTCCTGTTCAGGACACTGATTGACAAAGTCCCTTGGGAGGCCACCCTGAAGGGTATAGGAGTCTAGGAAAGCTGGACATACTTTAAGAAGGAAGTCTTAATTGCACAGGAAAAGGCTATCCCCATGTGCCAAAAACTGAGTGTTGTGGTAGGGCCATGACATGGCCCAGTAAAAACCCAGACAGGCCTTAAGATGTCTAGACAAGGTCCCTTTCTCTCCCCTCCATCCTGCAGAAAGACAGGGCAACACAGGAAAAAACAAAGGGGACAGGACTCCTGCCTCTCTGGTAAACAAGTTCTTTATCTGGGATGAGAGTACGTAAGCTGACCACTGCTTCCCCAGAAACAAGGCCTTTGTTTCTGCCTTTTATGATTATAGCCTGGCAGAACGCCTTTCCATTTAGCAGCTACAAGTTAGCTTCAGTGCCTCATTGGACCAATCTGTCACTAGCCATATGTATATAGAGGTGGACCTGGTAGTCACCTTTGCCTTGCTTCAAACCTTGCTTTGCCTTGCTTTCAAGCCGACTTGGACCCGTTGTGTATGAAGCTGCCTCGAGTTGCCCTGCCCTGCCTTGAGTGCCTGGTCCAGAGCCTGGGATAAAGCCATGAGCCATACACAGCAAACTGGAGAAGCCACAAGCCTAGAAGCTAGATTTGCTTAGCCTGCTTCCCCTTGCCGCTAGAGTTGTACCGAGCCTCAGTTTACCCAGGAACCAAGCAAGCGCCTGTCACAAGAAGCGTCGCTAACTGCCCGCTGTCCACTGAAGCCAGATCAGCCTGGGACCATGCGGTAAACTCTCCTTGCCAGCAATCTGCCTTGCCAGCGCTGTACAAGAGTGCCCCAAAGCTAACACAGCAGCCGCAGCATCCCCCATGTGGGTAAAACCAGCTGTGAGTAATTAATTCACTGCCCTTTGGGTTTAAAGGTTCTTATCGAGCCTCCCCCCGCTGTAATTGAGCACTATCTGCTCTCAGAGACCTTCTCTTTCTAAGTTATTGCCTCCTAATTTGCATATAATTGTTTGTATTTTGCCCTAAGACTGTATATTCCCATTGTAAATATACATTCCAACCGTACAATGATCCTATTTAACAAGTTTTGGCAATTTTCATTAATAAAGGGTTACTAATATTTTCATTAATACCCGTTTGCCATATCATTTACTATTATTGTAAGGGTAATTAATAATCCCCTTCGTGACACCGAGTCATCGGGGAAGGAGACCAGCCTGGTTGAATAGGGAGCTTTGTCTGGACCTCAGGAACAAAAGGAGAGTTTATGGCCTTTGGAAGAGGAGACAGGTGCCGCGGGCCATACAGGCGAGCGGGGAGAACGACACATCAATATGATGCAAGTTCAAATCCCACTTTACTGAACCATCGGTAGTTGCTTATATAGGCCAAACTTCTCCGCTTCACCCTCACGCCGTGCGCATGCGTCCTTTCCAGGAAGCCGATTGGTTAGCATAGTCACATTGTTTACACCTGCTTCCCCACCTACATCGTACAATGTTGCGAATGCCCCAACATCTCCCCCCTTTTTCTTAAATAACAAATTCAAACTCTTAGTTACACTACTTAGCGTGCATTGAATTAAATATGACAACAATAAGCATGTAATTAGCAAAAAAAAAATTGTAAGTATCAGCATTTCAAGGACACCAGTAACACAGCCTGGTAGACCCCAATTTGAAAACAAACTATTAAACCAATTATCTAACGAACCCCTTTGTTGCTTAACCCTTTTTTTTTTTTTTTTTTTTTTAGTCACACTACTTAGCATGCATTGGATTAAACATGACAACAAATGCATATAATTAGCAAAGCAAAAATTATAAGTATCAGCATTTCAAGGACACCAGCAACACAGCCTGGTAGACCCCAATTTGAAAACAAACTATTAAACCAATTGTCTAACGAACCCCTTTTTTTTTTTTTTTTTTTTTGACATCCAAATATCTTTTTGACTAGATACGCTGTGGGCTGAAAGATTAAAACAACGCATTCCCTCAATTTCTTGACGACCATGTCCTTGGGCCAAAAGCAAGGACTTTATTTTCAATCTTTCGTATTATCGTCCGAGTTTGTTTGACCTGGATCAGATGCGGGCCGTATCCACGGTCGAACCCACTTGGCTGGAATCCATCTTGTTGACTCTCCTATAGACACACAAGCATAACCCCTTCCCCAAGTCAGTAAGCGGACTGGTCCATTCCATCGCTGGGCCAAAGGTTCAAAGATTTGTACTAATACCTCATGCTGAGAGAAGTCATTTCTATTAAGCAGGTGAGAGAACATAGGAACTAAATTTTGTTCTGTCCGTGGATTTAACCAATTTAACACATAGCATGCCTTTGCTATAGTGAGGTACGGACTCCTTTCCCCCTCTTTTTTATATATTGTCAAAAGTCGTTTTAGATCCTGGTGCGCTCGTTCAACAATGGCTTGCCCTCCTGAATTATAGGGTATACCTGTCAAGTGTGTAATTTTCCAGTTCTGAAAAAACTCATGAACTTTGTTACTCAGGTAAGCTGAAGCATTGTCAGTCTTAATAGTATCTGGTCGCCCTAACACTGCAATGGCTGTTGTCCAATGCTGAATACAAGCCGAACTGTTGGTTGACTTATGTGAAGTTGCCCAAATTGCTTTAGAACATGTATCTATTGTGACATGGATGTATTTAAAGGCACCGAACGGAGGAAATTCGGTGACATCCGTTTGCCAGACCTGGCGAGGTTCTAGGCCCCGCGGATTAGTCCCTTCAGCCGAAATGGGAGTTAATCGGGCACAATCAGGGCAACTAGCAATTATTGAACGAGCATCTGTTTTAGAAATCCCAAAGGACTTCATCAATGACCGTGCCGATTGATGAAAAAATTTATGGGACTGAAGCGCTTGTGCCAAAACATCTTCTGTGGATACTTTGCTTACTACTTTGCTGTCTATGAATGAATTCCCTTCAGCTAGTAATCCTGGCAAATTAGAATGGCTTCTGATATGCATGACCCACCATGGATGTTGACGTGCAATAATTTCAGACTGTAGCTCCAAGATACACATCTCAAGGACAGGATTAGTTATACCGCCTAAGATTGCATTATTTAAACGCTTTACTACTTCAACCACATATTTTGAGTCGATTATAATATTCAAGGGTGTCCTCCAGAAATCCCGAAATACCATAAGAACTGCTTTTAATTCCAAAATCTGAACTGACCCTTTTGTCTTTTCTACTCGGGTATTCCATAGCCCGTTGATTTGATGAGCATATCCATATTTCCCTGTCATACTACTGGCATCCGTAAAAATAGTGACCCCCTCAGAAAGGGGAGATTCTACTTGCAAGGAGTCCTGTTCTATTATCAAATTTGTTTTAAACAAAGGGTGTTTCGGGTAATGATTATCCAGTCTAATTCCATGGACAGCCGTCGCAAAAGCATCAGATTGCTCCATCCATGAATCTGCAAGATTGATGTTTTTTAATGGCAAAATAATTTGAGCTGGGTCCATCGCTGCAATTATCCTTAATCTATTTCTTGCTTTTAACAGTAAATTTCCGACTGTGTCTGGCCTTGTAGTTATAGTGGCCTTCAACGTACTGCTATGGAATACCCATTCCAGAATTAACACTGAATCATCTTTAGAAATCTGAGTAATCAAAGCAGCCACTTCCCTGTCTTGATTATAACAAATAATAGTGAAAGGAACACCAGGTACAATTCGATCTGCCATATTATTCCGTATTTTTTCTCCTATTACTTGTAAAGCCTGGTATGCTGTGGGAGTCAATGCTCGAGGGTCAGAAGGGGATTTCCCACCTTTTAAAAGATCAATTAGTGGCTTTAAATCAGAATTGGTAATCCCACAATATATTCTTAAACATTGTAAATCACCGACCAGTCTTTGCACATCATTCAAATTTTCAGTTTTTGTATTAAGATTCAATTTTTGAGGTCTCAAACGTGTTTCTAGAATCTGCATGCCTAAATACACCCATGGTGCACGACGCTGAATTTTCTCTTGTGCAATTACTAAACCATATTTTGCTAATGCTTGAGCCACTTCTTGCTCTTTTTGTAATGGAAGTGGTGTTGGGGAGGCAATTAACAAATCATCCATGTAATGGTAAGTAATCAAGTCAGGGTTATTTTTTCTCCACGGAGCTAATGCCTGATCTACAAACCATTGACAAATTGTTGGCGAATTTTTCATACCTTGGGGCAGGACCACCCATTGAAACCGTTTAGAGGGTGCAGATCTATTAACAGACGGAACTGTGAAAGCAAATTTTTTGCTGTCTTCCTCATGCAGTGGTATTGTGAAAAAGCAATCTTTCAGATCCAAAATAAGTAGATTCCAATGTTGGGGCAACATAACCGGAGATGGTAATCCTGGTTGTAATGCCCCCATTTCTACCATTCTATTATTAACAGCTCTTAAATCATGCAACAGTCTGCACTTCCCCGATTTTTTCTGTATAGTAAAAATCGGTGTGTTCCAAGGACTGACGGATGGTTTTATATGCCCCAATTCAAGTTGTTCCTGAACTAAACTTTCAACAATTTGCAGCCTCACTTGAGTTAACGGCCACTGATCCACCCATAGCGGATCTTCATTTTTCCATTGCAACTTTAGAGTAGGGCGGGAGCTGCTATCAGTGGCCGCAACTAAAAATTTGTCTGGATCTTAACTCCCCATTGACTCAGTATATCTCTGCCCAAGAGGAGAAGATTTGTCTGTAGGACATAGGGCTTTGCCCAAGCTTGCTGTCCCTCCTCATTGGTGAATAAAACAAATTCCTTACTAATTTTGGTTGAACTGCTCCCTCCGATTCCCACTAAATCAGATCCAGGATCCTCCAAAGGCCACGCTACAGGCCAGAGATCAAGGGGTAAAACAGATACATCCGCCCGTGTCCAACATCATCTGCAAACCCTCTAAAGTAATACCATCAGGACCCGAAATTGTTACAGACATCAAAGGTCTTTCTAAACCAAGCGTTTTACAGAACAATACCTGCGGTTCGCCAGTAGATCCAAAACCTCCCGTACCCCTTTCCTTGTTTTCTGTATTGGGAACTTGTGATTTAAATGGTACCAACTGCGCTATCGTGCTTCCTTTTGGAATATGGACAGGGGGTGCAAAACATCGAACCATAATACAAATTACACCTTGATAGTTGGCGTCAACAACTCCTGGAAGCACAAATATCCCTTTTTTTTGTTGCCGATGATCTCCCTATTAATAATGCCGACAACCCAAACCCTAATGGCCTTGACTCAGTTGAAGATACTACATGTATTTGGGTATCGAATAGGTCTGCTGGTTCGGCCACTGCCAAGTCGACCCTAGCACTTCCTGTTGTGGCTGCTCGGATTCGACTGAGACAGCCATCGCCATTTTCTGAGGGGAGGGATACTTGTTGGCCGCGTCCCGCCCCCCGCGGCTGACTCCGTTTCCCTGATTTTGATTCCATGTTAATGGCATCCCATTCTTATTGAATTTGGATCGGCAATCTGCTGCCCGGTGACCATATTTACCACATCTAGCACAATTGCCATTTAAACTATTTCTACTACCATTTTGATTGGGACACTGCTTCTTAAAATGACCACGTTGACCACATTGATAACAGCGTGAAGGTCCCTTGTCTCCTTTGCCTAAATTTTGTTGCATTTTAAGTGCGGCCGCCAATGCATGAGCATGTATTTTTGCCTTTTCTTGTTCGTCAATCAAAGGAGCCCTGGCACACACTTCTATTATTTGAGTAATAGAAGCTGTTGGTGGTAGAGTTGCTATTAATTGTTTGCATGCTGCGTTCGCATTTTGCACCGCAATTTCTTTGGTGAGAAGTCCCTTTAGTTCAGGTTCGACATTGGGGGCATTTTCTAAGGCTTCCCTTATACGGTCTACATACGCAAAAAATGATTCATTAGGTCCTTGAGTGATTTTTGTGTATGGTAAAGAAGGAGTACCAATTTGAGGTAAAGACAAAAAGGCTTGCAGACCAGCATTCTTTGACTGGCTCAATATACGCGGATGCACTGCCGCTTGCACTGAGGGGTCCTTAAACTGACCGCTGCCCATTAACTGATCCAGAGTAGCCGTACGCAAAGGATCAGTACCAGGGAGATTCAAGTTCTCTACCTGTTTTATCTCTAACAAGTCTTGCCATTTGGTTATCCATAACATGAAAGCTGTGGGGGTTAAAACGAGCTCCATCACTGCCCTGAGATCAGCAGGAACTAGATCTTGATATTTTATGAGAGCCGTGATCTGATTTTTAACCAGCTTGTTTTGATACCCAAATTGCATTATTGTCTTTTGTATAGATTGAACAAGCTTCCAGTCCAAGGGCTCCCAAGTCGGTCCCCCACCATGCCGTACTACAGGCGCAGCAATAGGTTCAAAACTAAAATCTCCTTGCAAGATACAATTCTGAGCAAGACCCCTGTACCTTTTATCCGCATTAAATGAAGGATCTCTAGGCAATGAAACCATTGGTATATCAGTATCAACGTTTCCCCCACCGTGCATATTTGCTTTCTCAAAATTTCTGGCCTTTTTATCTATTTCTTCCAATTGCTTTTCTATATTTCTCAACCCAGTAACTATAGAACTATGTGCTGCCTTATAAGCATCTTTGATGTCCCGTTTTTTCGAATCACGATCAAGTCTCCTCATTTGCTCCAAAAGTTCTGTCATAGCCTCTCTCTGCTGTCGCAGTTCTTTTCTTAGTTCTTGATATGGATTGTTTGCAGCTGCGGCACTACCGTTACCCCTCCCCGAGGTCGCTGAAGAGGAAAAAACAGTCTGCAATTGATCCCAAAAAGCAGTGGAATCTATTTCCATTCTTCCACTTTCTCCGGAAAAAGGGGCAGTCGCCTCAGTATTTGCAGCGCCCTGTGCCGTCATGTTAATCACAACAGAATCACTTTGATTCGGACCGGCTGCGTAAGGTGGTAAAGATTCATCTGCGTCACAATCGGGGTTATAGGGGGGCAAATCATCCCCGTCCAGACCCCAGGCAATCTTCTCTGCCCTGGTCATATGTGATGTTGTTACAGGGCAAGTAACAGGAGAGTCTTGACAGTCTATAGAACTATCGATAGGCAGCCAATTGTCAGGCAATTCTGCTTTTGTTCCCTTTGTCTGTTTCCAAGCGGCCACAGCGGTCGCCTCCCCATGAACTTTGTCAAGTAACAAACGCACTGTTCGATATGTTTTAGCCAAGTGTTTTGCCTCCTTAGATTTTATCTGCACGCTCTCCCAAAGCTCCTGTCCTATCTTCTGCCAAACTTCCTGACTATAAGCATCTCTTGTAGAGTTCAAATAACCCCTTCTTCGTGCCCAAGTAAGCAGTTCCATTAACGCGGGCTTCGGCAAATTAGTTTCCCTTTCTTCAGCCAGCCTTAACAGGCTATCTACTACGGCTTCTTCTACGACTGATACAGTCGACCCCGTCCTGTTCTGTTTTCTATCTACTATGGCTTCTTCTACGACTGATACAGTCGACCCCATCCTGCTCTGTTTTCTCCCTGACTCACCAGTCAGCCGTGCACGAATCCGCCTTTCTTCGGGCGCCCAGCTTTCCTCTCCGCTGGCAGCAGGATCCTTGCCGCTCCGCCGCTCTGATGTGTCCGTCCCCAATCAGTATCACGTCGGGGTCACCAAATGCCGCGGGCCATACAGGCGAGCGGGGAGAACGACACATCAATGTGATGCAAGTTCAAATCCCACTTTACTGAACCATCGGTAGTTGCTTATATAGGCCAAACTTCTCCGCTCCACCCTCACGCCGTGCGCATGCGTCCTTTCCAGGAAGCCGATTGGTTAGCATAGTCACATTGTTTACACCTGCTTCCCCACCTACATCGTACAATGTTGCGAATGCCCCAACAGACAGGCCTCTCATGAGGACTATAAAGATGTAGTGAGGCCATGCAGGGAGAAAATTAGGAGAGCCAAGGCCCATCTAGGACTGAACCTAGCTGCAGCCGTTAAAGACAATAAAAAAATGTTACTAAAAATACATTAACAACAAAAGGAGAACTAGGGAGATTCTCCATTCATTATTGGATGCAGGAGGAAACACAGTGACAAAAGATGAGGAAAAGGCTGAGGTGCTCAATGCCTACTTTGCTTCAGTCTTCAGCAGTAGAACTAGTCGTTCCCTGGACATCCAGCCCCATGAGCTGGGAGACAGGGAGGGGAAGCAGAATAAGGTTATTACAATTAAAGAGGTGGTCAGTGACCTGCTAAGCCATTTAGATGCACACAAGTCTATGGGGCCAGATGGGTTACACCCGAGTACTAAAAGAGTTGGCAGATGTGGTCACCAAGCCACTTTCCATTATTTACCAGAAATCTTGGCTATCTGGGGAGGTCCCGGTGGACTAGAACATAGCAAATGTGACACCAATCTACAAAAAAGGCCAAAAGGAAGATTCAGGGGATTATAGACCTGTCAGTCTGACCTCAGCGTCAGGGAAGGTCATGGAACAGATAAGCTCAAGTGCCATTACGCATCATAGAGGACAACCACAGGATCAGACCCATTCAGCATGGGTTTATGAAAGGCAAGCCCTGCCTGATGAACCCGATCCCCTTCTATGACAAGATGACTCACCTAATGGATGAGGAAAAGGCTGTGGATGTTTGTCTACTTGGACTTCTGTAAAGCCTTTGACACTGTTTTCCATGGAATTCTCATGAAAAGAATGGCTGCTCATGGCTTGGATGAGCATACACTCTGCTGGAGAAAACACTGGCTAGTTGACTGGGCCCAAAGAGTGGTGGTTAATAGAGTTAAATCCAGCTGGAAGCCAGTCACAAGTGGTGTTCCTCAGGGTTCAGTATAAGGACCACTTCTGCTTAACATCTTTATCAGTGATCTTAATGAGACTGCACCATTGGTAAGTTTGCAGATGACACCAAGTTAAGTGGGAGCCTGTGGATTTAGGAAGGCTGCTGGCAGCCTAAAAGCATGACCTTGGTGCTAACAAGGTCTAGTATCCTCCCTTGTCTTGAAATGTAAATAGCTCCAGGGGAAAGAGCAGCTGTGAGATAAGATGTTGAGGGGGGCTATTCTCTCTCTGGGAAAGTGTGATGGGAATGAACTGTGAGGAGAGAAAGAGGTATTTAAGCCATGATGTGATTCATTAAGGGGCTGGTAGTTGTTGATGCAAACCCTTCTGTGGCAGTTTAGGCTGGGTGCCTCCTGTTACTGCCACATAAGTTACACCTCTGGTGTCCCGAGTGTCCAACCCAATAAGGTGGACACAGGAAACGGTGTGTTTCTACCCATAAATCCTGCACCCTATAAATCCACCTGCAAAGTCATTCTCTTCCTCTTTCTTCCTCTTTCTTCCCTCTCTGCTCCCGTGGGAGATGCTCTCTGTGATGGTTTGAAACTGTCTTTTTAATTTTTCCTTGCAAAGTTCAAAACAGAGAAAGTGAAAGAATGTAAATAAGTCACTATTGGGTGTAAGAAAGCAAAATAACGATTGTTCTAAACACTTCCATTGGATAGATAGAAATGTTTAAGAACTATTACCCAAAACAAAGCAGGCATTCGGCACATTCTGCGTTCGGCAGTGGGGGCAGTTGCTGGGCTGTCTGGCTGCTGTTTCTTCTTCTCTTCTGGCTGAAGATAACACGTACTGACCTTGGCAGCTAAGTTAACAACCTTCTGCTCTAACTAAACTCTGCTTCTCTGTCCAGGGGGGTCTGGGGGGGGAAGCTCCTGGGAGAGGGAGGCCCCCTTTGGGAGGGTCCCCTTGGGGGGGAAGCAAAGGGAGCTTGGTTGTGCTTTTCTATTGATTGTATATATTTGTAAGTGTTGTGAATTTTGTATATTTGTACATATTCATTGCATTTCATCTGCTTGTAAATACAGCTTTTCATTTGCTTCCAGACTGGGCTAGCCTGGTTATTGTCGGTGGGGGGGGAATTTCAGCTCACACCGACACACTTTTTATTTTTTGGGTGCCCCACGTTGGGCGCCAAAAATAAAAAGTGTGTCGGTGTGAGCTGAAATTCCCCCCCCACCGACAATAACCAGGCTAGCCCAGTCTGGAAGCAAATGAAAAGCTGTATTTACAAGCAGATGAAATGCAATGAATATGTACAAATATACAAAATTCACAACACTTACAAATATATACAATCAATAGAAAAGCACAACCAAGCTCCCTTTGCTTCCCCCCCAAGGGGACCCTCCCAAAGGGGGCCTCCCTCTCCCAGGAGCTTCCCCCCCCAGACCCCCCTGGACAGAGAAGCAGAGTTTAGTTAGAGCAGAAGGTTGTTAACTTAGCTGCCAAGGTCAGTACGTGTTATCTTCAGCCAGAAGAGAAGAAGAAACAGCAGCCAGACAGCCCAGCAACTGCCCCCACTGCCGAACGCAGAATGTGCCGAATGCCTGCTTTGTTTTGGGTAATAGTTCTTAAACATTTCTATCTATCCAATGGAAGTGTTTAGAACAATCGTTATTTTGCTTTCTTACACCCAATAGTGACTTATTTACATTCTTTCACTTTCTCTGTTTTGAACTTTGCAAGGAAAAATTAAAAAGACAGTTTCAAACCATCACACTCTCTTATCGGGTAACAGTGGGGGAGTATCTCAAGGCCTTTTAGGCCTGTCTAGGCCTAATGCCAGGAGGAGAAGGGGGGGCAGTCTCAGACCTGGCCAGCCTGAGACTAACCTAGCAGCAGGGGGGGGGGGGGGAAGAAAGAGCCCTGGGGGTTTGGGTAGACCCTCAGGTGGGGAGAAGAGAAGAGTTGGGAGGCCTTTGGGTGTTATGTAAGGGACTGTACATTTTGGGATATCTTTGCCACTATGCTTGTAGTTTTGTAGTTTCACCAATTGCTTTTCCATTTAAACTTTCCATCACTCTTCAATCCGTTTGTGTGAGTGTCATTCTTTTGTCCCTTTGGGGCAAGAGAGGATCTGTTGGGCCTCAAACCAGCACACCTTCTTGGAGTCAGCGTGTTTATTCCTGGCAGCCATGACACTGGACTCCCAGGGGGCTGCAACATCTGGTGACTCCGGACGTGCACCAACCTGCCACTGAATGCTAACCCCTATGGGGTAGGAGACCTGCGGACCAAACCCTGGTCGACAGTGGACCCCTGGGTGGAATGCCAGATTCGGTGCCTTCGAAAGCAGAATCCTTTGCACCGCAATAACCTGTTAACCCCTACAGGGTAAGACGACAGTGACGCAGAAAGCAGCCAGAACTCAGTTTAGAACTCAGACTCCCCCCCCCTCCCTGCTGCAGGGCTCTCCCGGACTCTTCCTCTTTCAGGCTGGGGAGTAAGAATGTTATTTCAGCAGATCCGTAAACCTGAGGAACAGGTATTAATAGTGGTTAGAGCCTAAAGAATAATTTAAAACAGGCAGACCAGAGCCTGAAATAGATATTGAAAGGAAAAGAGGCAGTTAGAGATTAAATATTTTAAAAGAGGCAGTCCAGAGCCTACAATAAATATTATGAGAAGAAGAGGTGGTTAGAGCCTAAAGAATATTTTAAAACAGGTGGTCCAGAGCCTGAAATAGATATTAAAAGAAGAAAAGGCAAATTAGAGCCTAAAGAATACGGATTCTAAAGATTCAGGACACTGAGAAAGTGAGCTGTTGCAAACAGGACAATGGGGGCACATATCTCTGCAGAGGAGAAGGCAATTCTGACTATATTCATGCACATATTAAGAAGGCGCGGTGTTAAGTTTGAGGAGCCGGCTTTACTTCTATTACTCGCTTGGTGTAAGAAAAACGGGGTACAAGCCAATGCGCAAACCGCTTTTTTTGTGGAAACCTGGGAGGAAGCAGGAAAGGCTCTCTTTGACATGGCGACAAAAGGAGATGTGCTTGCCACTTCATCTCTTACAACTTGGCATTTAATAATTGAGTCGTTACAGCAGCTTAAGGTGGATAGAACAGTTGCCGCAGCTGCTGAAAAGGTGACAGCACCTCCGCAGGAGGCTCAAAACAATCAATTAAGCTCAGAGCCACAGTCATCTCCTCCCTTTGAAATTTGCCTGCTACTTTCGGGCGAGGATTTCTCAGACTTTAGCAACCCTGTACCACCCTTTGCACCTTCGCTAGACCCCATAGTAAACCCCCGCAAGCCAGTAGCACCCTCCACAGCTCTCCTTGCCTGCCCAGTGACCTGGCAGCCTGACTGGCTGGCTGAGTGGAATCCGATCCCATGGAGTATAATATGTGATCTTAGAACTACAGTAATGCAACGTGGGTTCAGCTCCCCATATGTGCAGTCATTGCTTCATGGAATCTTCACAAATGAGTTAACACCATTTCATATTAAGCAGCTAGGTGAATTAATGCTTACTTCGACCCAGCTATTCTTGTTTGAAGCGTAATGGTGAAAATTGGTTGTCGAAGCAGCCATGGCCAATCTTGACCGTCCTCAAGACTACCCCAGATTCGGTGCGGGTCTGGCGCAGTTAATGGGAGAACCTCCAGTAGCTACCCCACAGTTGCAAGCGTGATTACACCCTCTTGTTTAGCAACAAGCAAAAGACATAGCCTTTCAGGCTTTAATGAAGGTCTCAGAAATGGGGGTGCCGAAACAGTCCTGGACAACTATTAAGCAAAGGCTGGACAAGACGTATTTGTCCTTTGTAGAGCAGCTGCAGGAAGCGGTCCGGAAGCAGGTAGACAATGTACTGGCTCAGAAAGCTTTGATTTTACAGTTGCTTGATATAATGCTGATGAGGACTGTAAAAAGATTTTACTGCTGCTACAGAATCCCTTGTTAGCAGACATGATTGATGCCTGCAGTTGAGTAGGCACCACTACTTATCACATGGAGACACTGGCAAAAATGTTTGCCGCTGCTGTTCGTGTATCAAATCCTTGTTTCATATGTGGGCAGCTGGGACACTATAAGAAAGTTTGTCCACAAAAAGGCAATGGCAATAATGGATATGGGCATTCGTTTCTCTCTGGCCCCGGTGCATGGTATGGTAAGAATGCACACTTCCCCAAATGTGGCCACTCTGGGTCTAATAACCAAAGATGACCCCCTCCCCCGAGAAATAATTAGGGAAACGGAGCACGATGGGAGTGCGCATTCAGACACAAGTGCCTCCCCGCCATCCCTTTCAGGCTTATGCGGTCAACTGGGAGCAAGAACCAGCGGCAGTGCCAGAGTGGATGTCACCACAGCCGTTCTAACCACCATAATGGATGAAAAGGTACATAAAGTGCCACTAAACGCACATGGACCTTTGGGACATGGGCTAAGTGCCTTACTATTAGGATGATCTAACACCACATTACAAGGATGCTTTGTGCTCCCAGGGGTGATAGATTCTGATTACCAAGGACAGATCTCTGCTGTGGTGTGGATGACATCCCCTCCAGTAACTATCCCCACAGGGAGTCGGATCGCACAGCTAGTGCCTTATACTGCACAGGTCCCAGTGGCTGAAGCCCAGGAATGGGGAGCACGAGGCTTTGGTTCTACGGGACAGCCTGAAGGTTTTTGGACTCAGACTATCTTGACCACTTGACCAACGATGATCTGTATCCTCAGAATGCAGAGCGAACACCCTAAAGAGGTGGCCATTATGGGGACGATTGATACAGGTGCAGATGTTACCATCATATCCTCCACACATCGGCCTTCGTCCTGGTCGGCAATGTCCACAGCAGCTGCTGTGGCAGGGGTCGGGGGCACAACGACCACTCGACAAAGTGTGCTCCCTGTCCAGGTAGTCAGCCCTGAGGGGCAAGTAGCTACTGTTTGCCCTTACATAGTTACGGTGCCTTTGAATCTGTGGGGCCGGGACGTCTTGAGTATGTGGGGGGTGCATAACACTACCAATGCTCAGCATTTTTAGTGGGCGCTGCTGTACTTGAGGGCACATGTAAGCCTATTATCCCATTACGGTGGCTGACATCGACCCCTGTGTGTGTAACTCAGTGGCCTCTGCCCGACGAGAAACTCAGAGCCCTCAAAGACTTGGTACAGGAACAGCTGCAGCAAGGACATTGAGAACCATCTCACAGCCCATGGAATACCCCAGGTTTTGTAATTAAGAAAACAATGGAGAAGTGGAGGCTGCTTCAGGACCTAAGACAAGTAAATAATGTACTGGAAAGTATGGGTTCTTTACAGCCTGGAATGCCTTCACCAGAAATGATCCCTGAAAAATGGGATATCTGCATTATTGATTTGAAGGATTGTTTCTTTACCATCTCGATGACGCTCCAAAATTTGCTTTCACAGTCCCTGTGACTAATAATAGCGAACCCTGCCAGAGGTATCAGTGGACCGTGTTGCCCCAAGGCATGAAAAACAGCCCCACAATTTGTCAATGGTATGTAGCACAGGCATTATCACATGTAAGAGCACAATATCCCACTGTGTATTGCTACCGCTACATGGATAATGTGCTAATTACTACCCCGATAGAGGACATGCTGAGTCCAGTTATGCCTGATGTAACAAAAGCGTTGAGGAAATATTGGTTAGAAATAGCCAATGCATCCAGACAGGAAATTAGACATGTAAGGAAAGATAACATCAGAGGAGACACTGACCCAATCCTGACTTGGCTAGGAAGGTGCTTTGATAAGGGAACTCCAGCCTTGGTGGTAGGTGACAAGTCTGCCTCCCATCTTGGGATGTTCTCGAAAGATACAGGCATAGACAGGCATCTAGGCAGGTGCCTTGGTAAAGTTTCTCTGTAGCACGCCTCCTACTGGCAGTTCTTATGAGGTACCCTAGCAGAGATGATTTACCATGGAACCCTTAAGCCTTGGAACATGATGGATGAGAGAATCAAGTGTTTGAGAGAGTTTGCTGTGAGAGAAGTAATGTATGGAGATCATAATACACTGAATCCTGATGAAATTCCTGGGGGAACAGGCCTTGCAAAAAGCTCATTAAGCTTGCTCCTCCTAATTATGCTACTATTCTGGTAAGCAGAATTGCGGCAAGAAATTATGGTGGAGCGCCTCCTACTTCTGGCCATTTCACTGACCAGATGAGGAAATTGGAGCATAGTCTCACACGTGTTTCTTCGGTTTCAGCCATTGAAACTCTGCGTGGAGGGATAAAGAATTGCATGAAAGAGCTGAAGGAGGAACTTAAAACCTCCATATCCAAGCTGATGAAGGGGGATAATGCCAGTTCCTCTTCCTCCAGATGGATAGGAGTGTCATCTGTCAGAAACAGAAATCCTCCAGAAAGGCCATTTCAGAATAGGTCAAACCAAAACAGACAACAGAGGCAATCACGTGGCAGTATCTGGATAACTCTGTGTGATCAGTTTGGTGAAAACATGAACAGATGGGATGGTCAACCAACTTCTGATCTTTTCAACAGGTTACGGGAGTTGTAGAGTGGCAGATCCCGAGGTAACAATACCAGAAGGGTAGTTGTTACTTCCTCAGTTTCCCAGGACAACTCCTGTGGTTCCAACAGTAATTCTAACTCTGGCACCGGACATTGTGCCAGCTGTACATGTGGATGTAATCCCCATAATTAGGGGTGCCCTGCCTTCTGCCAGGGGGAGGTAAGGAATAATGGAGATAACAGAATCTATTGGGATGTGTACATTCAATGGCCTGGCACTTCAAAATTTCAGAAGTATAGGGCCTTGGTTGACACAGGAGCTCAGTTCACCATAATACCATCAAATTATGAAGGGGCAGAACCTATAACTATTCCAGGAGACACTGGTGGATCTCAAGAGTTGTCTAAGATAGAGGTTGATATACGTTCAACTGGGAAACAGGGGAAGAAACATACTATTGTAATGGGACCCAAAGCACCTTGTATTTTGGGAGTTGATTTTCTGAGAGAAGGGCTTTTCAAAGACCCTAAGGGTTACAAATGGGCTTTTGGAATAGCAGCTGTGGAAATTGATGGAGGAAAATTGAATTTGTCTATTAGACCTGACCTTTCCGATGAATCTGCAGTTGTGGGACAACATGAGATAGAGGATGTAAAGCTGCCGGTTGCTTCTCAAACTGTGCATCACAGACAATACAGAACCAACCGCTGACTCTTTGGTGCCTATTCAAAACTTGATTTGTCACTTGAAAGGTCAGAATGTCATCAGTAAAACTCATTCACCTTTCAACAGTCCAGTCTGGCCTGTGTGAAATCAAAATGGGGAATGGCATCTGACAGTTGATTTCCATACCTTAAATGAAGTAACTCCACTCATGAATGCAGCTGTACCGGACATGATTGAACTCCAATACGAGCTGGAATCCAAGAAGGCTAAATGGTATGCCACCATGGACATTGCTAATGCTTTCTTCTCTATTCCTATAGCAGAGGAATGCAGGCCTCAGTTTGCCTTTACCTGGAGAGGAATACAACCCACCACAGTATGTCCATTGACAGCTATCTGAATATGATCCATTACCATGTCCATGTGGCCAAGAACACGAGTTGCATTCTGGCTTGTATCAGGAGTAGTGTGGCTAGCAGGACTAGGGAGACGACTGTCTCCCTGTGCTCAGGACTGCTGAAGTCACACCTCGAATACTGTGTTCAGCTTTTGGGCCCTTGCTACAAGAAAGACATTGAGATGCTGAAGCATGTCTGTGGTGGATTGAAAATTCCCCCCCAGCATTAACTTTGCCATACCAGCTCGCTTTTGAAGAAAAATGGAAGCTGTATTTATAGGCAAAACTACAATGTACAATGAAATTCAATGAATATGTACAAATATAAAGTATTTACGTTATTTACAGGTATTTACAATTAACAAAGAGCAGAAGGACGCCCTGGCCAAATGACCAGGGAAGCTGTAACATCTTCTCTCTCCATGCCTCCCCCTTACTCCACTGTGTCGGTGTGAGCTGAAATTCCCCCCCCCACCGACAATAACCAGGCTAGCTCAGTCTGGAAGCAAATGAAAAGCTGTATTTACAAGCAGAGTCTAAAATCTACAATGAAATGCAATGAATATGTACAAATATACAAAATTCACAACATTCACAAATATATACAATCAACAGAAAAAAAGCACAACCGATCTCCCTTTGCTTCCCCCCAAGGGGACCCTCCCAAAGGGGCCTCTCTCTCTCCCAGGAGCTTCCCCCCAGATCCCCCTGGACAGAGAAGCAGAGTTAGTTAGAGCAGAAAGTTGTTAACTTAGCTGCCAAGGTCAGTGTGTTATCTTCGGCCAGAAGAGAAGAAGAAGAAAACAGCAGCCAGACAGCCCAGCAACTGCCCCCACTGCCGAACGCAGAATGTGCAGAATGCCTACTTTGTTTTGGGTAATAGTTCTTAAACATTTCTATCTATCCAATGGAAGTGTTTAGAACAATCGTTATTTTGCTTTCTTACACCCAATAGTGACTTATTTACATTCTTTCACTTTCTCTGTTCTGAACTTTGCAAGGAAAAATTAAAAAGACAGTTTCAAACCATCACAGTCCACCCCTTCTAAACAATTCCATTGGCTGTACTATCATTTATCTAATCTAAAATAATATCTACAACAATAGGTGAATAAAGACCATAGTCCATTCCGGCTATCTCAGATGTAGATGATTCAAAAGAGTCAAATCACAGGAAAAACAGCAAACAGCTTGTTTCCTCGCAGATGGAGCGAAGAAAGGAACAGGGACTCTCAGGTGACTCAGGGCTCTCAGGGTTCGTGCACCGTAGATCTCATGAACTCTCCTCTTGGGCGCGATGCTGTATCTGCGCAACACTCTGAATTTAACCTCTCTCAGCCAAAGTTAGATTTCTTTGTGGAATGCACTGAATTTCACCATTTTCTTGCATCACCCAATAGGTGTGACCAGGACCTTCAGCAGAAACCACCCCTCGGACAGGTTTGGCCTCTCCTGAAGGAGAAAATACCCAAACAGTTTTGCCTAACAGATTCTTTTCTCTGATAACAGGAACTCTATCACCTTCCTCCTTTCGCAACAAATCTGATTGGGCAGGTCCAGCTCGATTCACTGAACCTCTACTATTCACTAACCAGGTTGCTTGTGCTAAATGTTTCTCCCAGTTTTTCAATGATCCACCCCCCATGGCTTTGAGAGTGGTTTTCAGCAAACTGTTGTAGCGTTCAATCTTCCCTGCAGCTGGTGCATAGTAGGGAATGTGGAATATCCACTCGATGCCGTGCTCTTTGGCCCAGTTTTTTACAAGATTGTTCTTGAAATGAGTTCCATTGTCTGACTCAATCCTCTCTGGAGTTCCGTGTCTCCACAGGATTTGTCTTTCCAGACCAAGAATGGTGTTACGTGCAGTTGCATGAGGAACTGGATAAGTTTCCAGCCATCCAGTGCTTGCCTCTACCATAGTCAGCACATACTGCTTACCAGATCGAGAACGAGGTAGAGTGATGTAGTCAATCTGCCAGGCTTCACCATACTACTTGTACTTGGACCATCGGTCACCGTACCACAAGGGCTTGATCCGCTTTGCCTGCTTAATAGCAGCACAAATGTCACAGTCATGGATGACTTGTGTGATAGCATCCATGGAAATGTCAATGGATCTGTCACGAGCCCATCGGTAGGTTGCATCTCTGCCTTGATGTCCTGACGAGTCATGGGCCCACCGAGCTAAGAACAGCTCACCTCGGTGTTTCCAGTCAAGATCAGGATCAGATCAGAGTTTGTGTCCACCTGGGAAACTCTTGCAGCTAGATCTGCCTGATGGTTGTGTTGTTGTTCTTCAGTAGCTTTGCTCTTAGGAATGTGAGCATCGATGTGTCTCACTTTCACTGGGATTCTCTCAATGCGAGCAGCAATGTCTTGCCACAGATCTGCAGCCCAGATTGGCTTTCCTTTCCTCTGCCAGCCATTCTTCTTCCAGTCTTTCAGCCAACCCCACAAGGCATTGGCTACCATCCACGAGTCGGTGTAGAGATAAAGCTTTGGCCATCTCTCACGTTCAGCTACGTTAAGAGCTAGCTGGACAGCTTTTACCTCTGCAAATTGACTGGATTCTCCTTCTCCATCTCTCGCTTCTGCAACTCTGCGCGTTGGACTCCACACTGCAGATTTCCATCTCCGCTTGTTCCCAACAAGACGACAGGAACCGTCTGTGAACAAAGCATATCTCTTTTCATCATCAGACAGATCACTGTAAGGAGGAGCTTCCTCTGCACGAGTTACTCTCTCCTCTGGAGGTTTTGCACAGCTTGTGCCTTCTGGCCAGTTTGTGATCACCTCCACCAAACCAGGCCTTTCGAGATTTCCCATTCGAGCTCTCTGTGTTATTAGAGCCATCCACTTAGACCAGGTAGCATCTGTTGCATGATGTGGTGAAGAACCTTTGCCTTTGAACATCCAATTCAGAACTGGCAATCTAGGAGCTAGAAGAAGTTGTGACTCAGTTCCAATCACTTCAGAAGCAGCTTTCACTCCTTCATAAGCAGCTAAAATCTCTTTCTCTGTTGGAGTGTAGTTTGCCTCTGAGCCTCTGTAGCCACGACCCCAGAAACCAAGAGGACGTCCTCGTGTCTCCCCTGGAGCTCTTTGCCATAAGCACCAGGTTGGACCATTGTCACTCGCGGCCGTGTACAGAATGTTCTTAATGTCTGGACCAGTTCGGACAGGTCCCAGACCCATCGCTTGGACTACCTCTCGCTTGATCTGGTCAAAGGCTGCTTGTTGCTCAGGACCCCATTGGAAACTGTTTCTCTTTCGAGTCACATCATATAGAGGTTTCACAATCTGACTGTATCCAGGAATGTGCAGTCTCCAAAATCCCACTATGCCTAAGAAACGCAGAGTTTCTTTCTTGTTGATGGGATTTGCCATGGTGGAGACTCTGTTTATCACATCCATTGGGATGTGACGGCGACCATCTTGCCACCGCACTCCCAGAAACTGGATTTCCCTGGCAGGTCCTTTCACCTTGTCTCGCTTGATAGCGAAACCAGCTTGCAAGAGAATGTCAATGATTTTGTTACCTTTCTCGAAGACTTCTTCAGCAGTCTCACCCCAGACGATGATGTCATCGATGAACTGAATGTGTTCTGGAGCTCCACCTTTCTCCAAAGCATCATGGATCACTGCATGGCAGATGGTTGAACTGTGAATCCACCCCTGGGGCAAACGATTGAATGTGTACTGAATGCCTCTCCAGGTGAAAGCAAACTGAGGCCTGCATTCCTCTGCTATGGGAATAGAGAAGAAAGCATTAGCAATGTCTATGGTAGCATACCATTTGGCCTGCTTGGATTCCAGCTCATATTGGAGTTCCATCATGTCTGGTACAGCTGCACTCATGGGTGGAGTTACTTCATTCAAGGCACGGAAATCAACTGTCAGACGCCACTCTCCATTCTGCTTTCTCACAGGCCAGATTGGACTGTTGAAAGGTGAATGAGTTTTGCTGATGACCTTCTGACTCTCCAACTGACGAATCAAGTTTTGAATGGGCACCAAAGAGTCACGGTTGGTTCTGTATTGTCTGTGATGCACAGTTTGAGAAGCAACCGGCAGCTTTACATCCTCTATCTCATGTTGTCCCACAACTGCAGATTCATCTGAAAGCTCAGGTCTAATGGACAACTTCAATTTTCCTCCATCAATTTCTACAGTTGCTATTCCAAAAGCCCATTTGTAACCCTTAGGGTCTTTAAAACGCCCTTCTCTCAGAAAGTCAATTCCCAAAATACAAGGTGCATTAGGACCTGTTACAATAGTATGTTTCTTCCACTGCTTCCCAGTTAAGCTTATATCAACCTCTATCTTAAACAACTCTTGAGATCCACCAGTGACTCCCTGAATAGTTATAGATTCTCCCCCTTGATAATTTGATGGTATGATGGTGCACTGAGCTCCTGTGTCAACCAAGGCCCTGTACTTCTGAAATTTTGAAGTGCCAGGCCACTGGATGTACACATCCCAATAGATTCTGTTATCTCCATTATCCCTTACCTCCCCCTGGCGGAAGGCAGGGCACCCCTAATGGTGGGGATTACCTCCACATGTACAGCTGGCACAACGTCCAGCATCAGAATTAGGATCACTGTTGGAGCTATCAGAGTTGTTCTGGGAAACTGAGGAAGCGACAGCTACCCTCCTGGTATTGCTACCTCGGGATCTGCCCCTCTGCAGCTCCCGTAACCTCTTGAAAAGATCAGAAGTTGGTTGACCATCCCATCTGTTCATGTTCTCACCAAACTGATCACGCAGAGTTATCCAGATACTGCCACGTGATTGCCTCTGCTGTCTGTTTTGGTTTGACCTATTCTGGAATGGCCTTCTTGGAGCACGTCTGTTCCTAACAGCTGAAACTTGTATCCATCTGGAGGAAGAGGAATCAGAATCATCCCCCTTCATCAAGTTGGATATGGAGGTTTTAAGTTCCTCCTTCAGCTCTTTCATGCAATTCTCCATCTTTCCAGACAAAGTTTCAATGGCTGAAACCAAAGAAGTACGTGCGAGACTATCCTCCAGTTGCCTCATTTGGTCAGTGAAATGGCCAACAGTAGGAGGCACTCCACCATAATTTCTTGCCACAATCCTGCTTGCCAGAATAGTAGCATAATTAGGAGGAGCAAGCTTAATGAGCTTTTTGGCAAGGCCTGTTCCAACAGGAATTTCATCAGGATTCAGAGTCTTATGATCTCCATACATTACTTCTCTCACAGCAAACTCTCTCAGACGCTTGATTCCCTCAGCTATTGTGGTCCAAGGCTTAGGGTTCCATGGTAAATCATCTCTGCTGGGGTACCTCAGCGAGACTGCCAGTAGGAGGCGTGCCCACAGAGAAACTTTACCAATGCACTTGCCTAGGTGCCTGTCGATGCCTGTATCCTTTGAGAGCATCCCCAACTGAGAGGCCGACTTGTCGCCTACCACCAGTGCTGGGGCTCCCATATCAAAACACCTGGCTAGCCAAGACAGGACGGGCTCATTATCTTCTCTGATGTAATCCTTCCTCACATGTCTAATTTCCTGTCTGGGTGCATTAGCTGACTGTATGTCATCCTCATCATCATCATCATCATCATCCTGAGGTCGCTGTCCCCATAATCCTGTTGTAATCCTCCGTTGAATTTCCTTGAGTTCAGAGGCTCTGCCAGCAGTTGCTAATTTACCAGGGTCTACATCCTGACCTACATCTCCATCATCCATGTGGGGTCTCAAGAGGTCTACCAGAGTTTTAAGGCTAACCCTCTCTTCCTCATCAGAAGGATCTTTCTTAACAGAGGGACCCTGAATAGAAGGACCCTCATCTCCATCTGCACCCTCTCCTGCAGCATCTGCATCTCCTCCTGCAGCTCCTTTACGCTTTCTGCTTACAGTGGCCACCAAATTTACTGGATTGGTTTTCACATTCACAGCAGAGTTGGAAGAGCAAGTAGCCTTATGTCTTTCTTGACACAGTGCTATCAGTAGCCATATGATTATTCCAAGAAGCAACAAAATTAAGATTAAGGTTAGCACAAGATATCTAGGGTACCACTGGTTCCAAGGACCCTCTGTAGTTGTAAGAGGAATAACAAACTCAAATGTGTCTGCTAGCACATCCATAGTTGAGTTACCATAGCTTCTTAGCCAATAAGACCACAACAGAATTCACCAACATTCAGTAACTTGTTCTTAACCCATAGAAACAACTTATATGCCACATATCTCACAATCTTGTCTATCATGCAAGAAACGGCCCATCTGTAAACAATCACACTGATAATAGACGAAATAGAATGACTCAGAATCCAAAACAGCTTCATTTTGCTTCCTAATCTGAGCAGAAATAAATCACAAGCAATCGAGCCCCACATTGGGCGCCAAAAAATAAAAAGTGTGTCGGTGTGAGCTGAAATTCCCCCCCCCCCCCAACAATAACCAGGCTAGCTCAGTCTGGAACCAAATGAAGGCTGTATTTACAAGCAGAGTCTAAAATCTACAATGAAATGCAATGAATATGTACAAATATACAAAATTCACAACATTCACAAATATATACAATCAACAGAAAAAAAAGCACAACCGTTCTCCCTTTGCTTCCCCCCAAGGGGACCCTCCCAAAGGGGCCTCTCTCTCTCCCAGGAGCTTCCCCCCAGACCCCCCTGGACAGAGAAGCAGAGTTAGTTAGAGCAGAAAGTTGTTAACTTAGCTGCCAAGGTCAGTGTGTTATCTTCAGCCAGAAGAGAAGAAGAAAACAGCAGCCAGACAGGCCAGCAACTGCCCCCACTGCCGAACGCAGAATGTGCAGAATGCCTACTTTGTTTTGGGTAATAGTTCTTAAACATTTCTATCTATCCAATGGAAGTGTTTAGAACAATCGTTATTTTGCTTTCTTACACCCAATAGTGACTTATTTACATTCTTTCACGTTCTCTGTTCTGAACTTTGCAAGGAAAAATTAAAAAGACAGTTTCAAACCATCACATCCACTGTACAAAGGGAAGAGGGAAAAGCAGAGAAAGTTAATACCAGACAAAACAATGCAGCCATGGCCAAGCAGCAGCAAGTTAGTATCTCCCCTGTGAAGAAGCAAGGAGAAATTGTTTTGGGAACCAAATCTTATGGGAGATATCCCTCCAATGGAATTGTTTAGAATAATCATTATTTTCCTTTTTACACCCAATACTGATTTATTTACATTTTTACTACAAGCTCAAGATCTGTGAAAAAATTTAAGGGCATACTCTAAAACTACCACAATCCACCCCTTCCAAACAATTCCATTGGCTGCTAATACTATCCATCTAATCTAAAGCAATATCTACAATAATGAGTAAATAAAGATCATAGTCCGTTCCAGATATCTCAGATGTAGATGATTCAAAAGTTCAAATCACAGGAAAACAGTTTGTGTCTTCGCAGATGGAATAAAGAAAAGGAACAGCGAGTCTGAGATGACTCAGGGTTCTCAGGATTCTTAGGGTTCGTACACTGTATATTCCTTATAGATTCTTCCTTTGGGCACAATGTTGTGTCTGTACAACACTCTGAATTTAAACTCTCTCAGCTAAAGTTAGATTTCTTTGTGGAATACACTGTATTTCTCTTGCATCACACGGAAAGTGTGACCAGGACCTTCAATAGATACCACCCCTCAGACAGGTTTGGCCTTTCCTGAAGGAAAAAATACCCAAACAGTTTTGCCAAAATCCCACTGTACCTAAGAAATGTAGAGTTTCTTTCTTATTCATGGGATTTGCCATGGTGGAGACTCTGTTTGTTACGTCCATTGGGATGTGATGGTGACCATCTTGCCACTGCACTCTCAGAACCTGGATTTCTCTGGCAGGTCCTTTCTTGTCTCACTTGATAGCGAAACCGGCTTTCAAGAGAATGTCAGTGATCTTGTTACCTTTCTCAAAGACTTCTTCAGCAGTTTTACCCCAGATGATGATATCATCGATGAACTGAATGTGTTCTGGAGCTCCACCTTTCTTCAAAGCATCATGGATCACTGCATGATAGATAGATGAACTGCAAATCCACTCCTGGGGCAAATGATTGAAGGTGTTCTGTATTCCCCTCCAGGTGAAGGCAAACTGAGGCCTGCATTCCTCTGCTATGGGAATAGAGAAGAAAGCATTAGCAATGTCTATGGTAGCATACCATTTTGCTTCTTTGGATTCCAGTTCATACTGGCGTTCCATCATGTCTGGTAGCGCTGCACTCATGGGCGGAGTTACTTTGTTCAGGGCATGGAAGTCAACTGTCAGATGCCCTTCTCCATTTGGCTTTAGCACAGGCCAGATTGGACTGTTGAAAGGTGAATGAGTTTTACTGATGACATTCTAGCCTTCCAATTAACAAATCAAGCTTTGAATGGGCACCAAAGACTCACGGTTGGTTCTGTATTGTCTGTGATGCACAGTTTGAGAAGCAACCAGCAACTTCACATCCTCTATCTCATGTTGTCCCACAACTGCAGATTCATCTGAAAGCTCAGGTCTAATGGAAAACTTCAATTTTCCTCCATCAGTTTCCACAGTTGCTGTTCCAAAAGCCCATTTGTAACCCTTAGGGTCTTTGAAACACCCTTCTCTTAGAAAATCAATTCCCAAAATACAAGGTGCATCTTGTCCTGTTACAACAGTGTGCTGCTTCCACTCTTTCCCAGTTAAACTTATGTCACCTTGCAACTTAGTCACATCTTGAGATCCACCAGTGACTCCCAAAATATTTATTGGTTCTGACCCTTGATAATTCGATGGTATTATGGTGCACTGAGCTCCTGTGTCAACCAAGGCCCTGTACTTCTGAAATACTTTACTGAATGTATGCATCCCCATAGATCCTGTTATCTCCATTATCCCTCAACTACTGACGGAGACAAGATGAGAAGAATATTATTGTGAAAGGTGAAAGCATTTATTGCCTAAGCATCTTTGCAAAAAGCCAAAAGCAAAAACACTAAGCAAAAAAAGCACAAAGCAAAAGCAAAAGCAAAGCACTAAGCACAAACAAAATCCTACTACTGTGTTGCATAGTCAACTTATATACTTTTCTAATACAGAGCTGTCACATTCAATTGGCTATCCTTCCACTGACATGGGTCCAAGCGAAGCATACAATAGGTTAATACTGACAAAATAGCTTCTCTACATATCCAGTCAACTTCTGCCTGGTCTTTCTCTTCAGTTACAAGATGTTTACATTCTTTCCAACTCAAAGACAAAACATAGCCCTCTTGAAAATTGTTCAAAGTTTGCTGTCTTCCAACACTTACCTCCCCCTGTCAGAAGGCAGGGCACCCCTAATTATGGGGTAATTATGGGGATTACATTCACATGTACAGTTGACACAGCATGTAGTGTCAGAGTAAGAATCACTCTTGGGGAATTAGAGTTGTTCTGGGAAACTGAGGAAGTGACAACTACCCTCAGGTTCTGCTGCTCTGCAGCTCCTGTAATCTCCTGAAAAGATCAGAAGTTGGTTGACCAGCCCACCTATTCATGTTTTCACCAAACTGATCACGCAGAGTTGTCCAAATACTCCCACATGATTGCCTCTGTTGTCCATTTTGGTTGGACCTATTCTGAAATGGCCTTCTTGGATGATGTCTCTTTCTAACAGGTGAAACTTGTATCCATCTGGTAGAATAATTGCCATCATCCCCCTTCATCAAGTTGGATATGGAGGTTTTAAGTTCCTCCTTCAGCTCTTTCATGCAATTCTTTATCTCTCCAGACAGAGTTTCAATGGCTGAAACCAAAGAAACACGTGTGAGACTATCCTCCAATTGCCTCATTTGTTCAGTGAAATGGCCACAATTCTGCTTGCCAGGATAGTAGCATAATTAGGAGGAATAAGTTTAATGAGCTTCTTGGCAAGACCTGTTCCCACAGGAATTTCATCAGGATTCAGCATTTTATGATTTCCATACATTACCTCTCTCACAGCAAACTCTCTCAAACGCTTAATTCCCTCATCTATCGTGTACCTGAGGGTTCCATGGTAGGTCGTCTCTGGACAGGTGTCGCATTTGGACAGCCAATAGGAGGCATGTCCACAGAGAAACTTTACCAAGGCACCTGTGTAAATGCTTATCTATTCCGGAGTCCTTCAAAAGGGTAATCAGCTGAGCTGCTGACTTGTCACCTACCACTAAAGCAGGAGCACCTGTGTCATAGCATCTTCCCAACCAGCTCATGATTGGCTCAGTATCTCCTCTGAGATAATCCTTTCTTACATATCTAATTTCCTGCATGGGTGCATTAGCTGACTGTATGTCATCCTTATCATCATCCTCCTCATCTTCCTCACCCTGCTGTCCCCCTGCTGAAAGCCTCTGTAGGATTTCCTTAAGTTCAGAAGCACCTCCATTAGTTCATAACTTACTAGGACTCCTATCCAGTCCTGCATCTCCATCATCCATTGGTGGCTTCTAAATTAGCTATATTTCCAAGGCAGACTTTCTCTTCCTCATCAGAAGCATCCTTTTTGGCTTGACTTCTGGCCTGCAATTGAGTAAGAGCCCATTTTCTTATCATAGGTTCAGAACTTGGACCTGGATCAGAAGGATCCTGGTCATCAGAATGACCCTTATCTCTTTCTGTGCTTCCCTTGTCTTTAGACTTCTTGCTCAGAACAGCAACCAATTTTACTGGTGCTGCTTTTAAATTCACAGCAGGATCATCAGAAGCAGAAGGGGTTTGCACAGAAATGGCATCACCAGGCGCTCTTTGGGACCCTGCTGCCGCTGCTGCTGGAGCCCCTTCTGTTCCAGCCGCAGAGGTCAGAAATTTCTTTGCCTAGTTAATGGCAGCCACCTGTGAAGCCATCGCCGTCATTTCAGGTGCTGGCGCCACTGTTGCTGCTGCTGGCCCGGAGGCTTGGGCTTTTGGCGGCCCCCCTGCTGGCTCAGTGCCAGTACTGCTGCAGCATCTGCTGTAGTTCAAAATAGCTCTTTTTCCATTAACTCCTGCTTGCCTGCCACTGCCTGTTACTTCAATCTCTTCTGTCTCTGTACCTTCCCCACTGCCTGCATTAGACACAGATCTCTTACGTCTCCTTCTCCACTTAGACACACAGCAATCAACTTCATGTCTCTCTCGGTACAATGCTATTAGCAGACCTACTATTATTACCACAAATAGCAAATTTAGACATATTGAAAAGACCATCCTAAGATTCAAACCACTGAGAAAACTCTCTGTTACAGGAGCACCAAATTAAAAAATCTCAGAAGAGACAGTCACAGTTGCATTGTTGTATCCTCCTGTGGCGAACGATGCTCATGTCCAAGATTATGTCCCAAATAGTGCCAGGACATGTCCCTACATGTTCAGCTCGAACCCCCTCTTCCCTCTCCCTTCTGGAGAGGGGGGGAATCTTGGCGCCACCGAGTCCAAGTAAACAACCTGCCTGGGCACATTATGGTAAACAAAGATCAGGTGATATGCTTTGTTCAAAGCGTATGCTTATACTACATTTGGCAAAACATCACTTCAGTGGTTGATTATTCTGTTTACAAAGGATGCTCATTGGACCAGTATTCATGTGGCAAATGTTAAATAGGGGTTGTTTTGGAAAACAAGTGCTCCGTGCCCATGCCTGTGCCTGTTCCCGTGGGTGTGCCCATATTTGCCTCATGCACTGCGTTGCCAAAGGGTCCACTTTACCCAGGACTCGAATCAGCGTTTCCGAGCACTTTGCTGCAGACTGCCATCATTGCCCGACTGATCGCTGAGCGAGGGAACTGTGGTAACCCGTGTGCATCACCCGTCCTGGACTGCTACAGCCCATCCTGGCCAGTCCCCGGGGGTCACGGAAGGAGTCACCCCAGCCTTGCAGAGAAGCCACTTTGCCATGCCCTGCGACTCTGGTAACAAGGCTTTTCCCCCGGAGCAGACTGAGCTGCAAAAGCCTCCAAGGTTTCCCAGAAAGCTCCAGGACTTTTCATTCCGGGAGAAGCAGCAACCACACGGCACAGCACCACACGGTCGGTGCCGTTTTCGATTTCTTTATTACGGCACATCCATGCCACAATTTCTGGAATATAAATGCAGTGTCAAGCAAAGTTCTTAGTTTGTGAGTAAGCCAAATATTTCTTCATAAAGTTTCTGTTGAGGTTTGTGCCAAACCGCCTGTTTGTGGGCTTGCCAGTCACCGACAAGCACCCCTCCCCCCTGCCTCTTTCCAAATTGGTTTTGTTTCTAAATTTCTAGATCCCCTCAAGCTGTTCAAAGTGCCCATATATATATATACATTCTGTAGAAATGGTTCTTCCAACTGAATACTAGTACCTGTAAATATCAGCTGTAAATAACTTCTAGCATAGTTTGTACATAAATAAATTTAAAAATATCTATAAATATCTCTGCCGTTCACTTCTTGGTGAGAACATACATTTTATAACACCTTCCAAACCAACAAATCCGAGGCAGTAATCACCAAACCTCTTTAACTTGTATTTAAACCAAAAGAACAGCTTATATGCTAAAAATCTGCCTATTTTATCAATCATTGCAGAAACACACCATTTATACAAAATTACACTTAACACAGAATACACCAAATGCCACAAAACCCAAAACAGCTTCATTTTGGCTTCCTTAATCTGAGCAGGAATTAATCAATCAAGCAATTGCCCCACGTTGAATAGGTGCCAATTGTTCGGGCTCTTTTGGTCTGTGCTGGCTTCAATTCTGGCTTTATCAGTTTATCAGTGTTTTATCTCCTCTGTACAGTATCATATTTATGGCGGGTGTTTTTGCAAAAAAACTGTGGTACTGGGTGAAAGGTGTGCAAAAAAGTTGGAAATTATTGCGTGAATACTTTAGTGTGAGAAAGAAGCTTGCTCTCCTGATCTGTGGAAAAAGGCAAACTCCATGACTTAAATAATTTGTGAAGTTAATATGCTTTATTGCAGCGCTGGGTACAGGTAGGATTCCTCCTATAGACCCTGTACCCCGAGTAGAGGTTTACAAGCTCATTTTATTTTCATGAAAGAGGAACTGGGGGCGTTTAAAAAAATTAGTTCTGTGGTGGTAAGGCCATGACACATGGCCCAGTACAAATCTAGACAGGCCTTAAGATGTCTAGACAGGTCCCTTTCTCTCCCCTCTTTCCTGCAGGAAAACAGGGCAACGCAGGAAAAGGAACAAAGGGGACAGGACCCTTGCCTGTCTGGTAAACAAGATGATTATCTGAGGTGAGAGCACGTAAGCTCCCCCAGATACAAGGTCCTTGCTTCTGCCTTTTATGGTCATAGCCTGGCAAAACACTTTCCATTGGGCAGCTACATGTTAGCTTCAGTGTTCCATTGGACCAATTGACATCTGGTGTTTTTATATATATATACAAGTGGCTAGGTAGCCTAACCTTGCCTTGCTCATGCTTGTTGAAGCCTTGCTCCAAGACTTGCTCAAATCTCCTGAAGCCTCACTCCAAGCCTTGCTTCAAGCCTTGTCGCCTCGAGTGTCCTGCCCTGCCTCAAGTGTGTGGTCCAGAGCCTGGGATAAAGCCATGAGCCATACACGTGCAAGCTGGAGAAGTCAAGAGCCTAGACAGCCAGAGTTGCCGAGCCTGCTTCCCCCTTGCCAGAAGAATCGTGCCGTGCCTCAGTTTACCCAGGAACCATGCAAGCACCCGTCACCAAGAGCGTCGCTAACTGCCCGCCATCCGTTGAAGCCAGACCAGCCTGGGACCGCGCGGTAAACCTTTCTTGCCGGCAATCTGCCGTGCTGCGCCTTACAAGAGCGCCCCTAAAGCCAATGCAGCAGCAGCATCCCTTATATGGGTGAAAATAGATGTGAGTAACTAATTTACTGCCCTTTGGGTTTAACGGTTCTTATTGAGTCTCCTCCCCACCGTAACTGAGCACTAACTGCTCTCAGGGACCTTCTCTTTCCAAGTTGTTGCCTCCTAATTTGCATAGAATAGTTCATATTTGCCCTGAGATTGCATAATTCCCTTTGCAAATATATCTTCCAACTGTACAAACGATCCTTTTAATGAGTTTTGGCATATTTCATAATAAAGGGCTCCTATTTTTATTAATACCCGTTGCCATATCGTTTTATTAATTATTGCTGTGAGGGTAATTAATAAATAAGCCTCCCCTCGACCACAACAAGTTCTCAGAAATTTTTTACATATTCTATAAGGTCCCCTAAGTCATTTTAATACTGCAAAGCGTGTTAGTGAGTCCTTCGGGGGTTGTACTCAGTGGTCGTTAGGAGGCAGGCTCTGAGTCTTACTCGCTTTTGCCCTTTGACTCACTGGGCTGGCGCATCCTCTTTTCTTGTATTCTGTGGTTTCTGGATGATACAGACACCACTTCCCTGGATGGAGACACAAGCTTCCTCCTGATATTTCCCTTTTTTTTTTCCTAACACCCAATCAGCTATCTCGTGGGGTTAGCGTGGTATGTTAGCTGAGCTCAAGCAGTTTGTAATATAGGAAATTTTACAGACAGTTTAAATTTATTTTATATAAAAAGGTTAATTTTCCCCATATCACTCCTAAAAATTTTGTTGAGGGACAAAGTCTGTTACAGAAGGTTTATTTATAGCACTGGGTACATGGTTTCCTGCATGTACACCTTTCCTCCCCCCTTTCTGTGGGCTTTTATAACCCACACTTGTTACAGGACTCCTTCCCGTGCAACATCCTGGTTGGATCCAAGAAAAAAGAACCCCTGTCCCTGCAACACGAGCTCCCGTCCCTGCAGCTTCAGTTTCTGCCACTGCGTGTCAGGTGGTCATTTTTCCCTTGGTCAGTGGATGAAGCCTCAGGGTTGAACTTTTGACCTCAAGTGCTGCTATGCAGTTGTCCCTCACCCGACTGCAAAATGCTTCCACTCCAGGCTGTAGCCTCACATTCTTCCCACTTGCCTATAGCCTAATTAGCTAAAGCAAAATTATTTCCCATATCTCTGTTTATCACATGATTATAGCTTTAAGGCAAGGGAGATATAAAATTAAACAGGCTCCAGGTGAACTTAACTTTTCTGCAGGCAGCAGCAGTAAGTTAGGAGTTAATGGAGGAGTTACTGCAGACCAAAGCGGGGGAGGGGGAAAGATGACATCTCAGGACCAGCCGATGCCTCGCCAGGCAAAGAAATGCCAAAGCACAGAGCCTTTGAAAATTGAACGAGGTCTTTCTCCCTCCCCAACTGGGGTTAAGATCTGGGAAAAGAATGTAGAATGGTTCCCTTTAGAAGCAGTTTGGGACGACCATAGCAAAACTGGTACCGATAGCAGAAACAATAGCATTGGAACCTCTGCAGGGGAGCAGTCACAGAAAAGCGTGGATCCCATTGTCTCTGTAGTGAGCAGTCAGCCTATTCTTGCTGGAAAGGGTGGAGGCAAAGTCCCTGAGCATGGACTGCCAGCAGCAACAGCAGTGACCAGCCCCTGCTCCAGAGCCACCGCCACGGCAGCAAAGCTGGCGGTGCCCCACCCGAGCAGTTGCACTGAGTTTGCAGGTCCTTCCATAGTGGCAGCAGCTAATGTAATTGTAAATGGCGGTGATAGCTTTGCTGAAGTCCCCAGAACGAAGAGAAATAACCAGGTTGCTTGCAGGAAACGTGGTACGGACTTTCTGATTTATACGCCCGTGCCCAATTGTTCTGCCATTAAACAGACAAAGCCACTTCTGCCTGCCAATGCGGCTAGCGAGGCACAGTGATTTCCACCTGTAGCCGCCATTACTAAGGTTGTAAGGAAAAATTAATCTGATTTAGAAGTTCCTGTTCACAACGGAGACAGAGGAGCATTTTAAAACTTTATTCAAATAAAGGGAGAGTCCACAGGACAGTTCCCTGTGGGGTCTCTCAAATTGCTGGGAGACGCAGCTCCCCTTTTATCCTAAATTCCTGGACACGAATTTCCCTCTCCCTTTCCCCATTGGCTAAGGTACTCAGGATTTACAGTCTTTCCCAAAACACCTATTACATGTCCCCCTTCACATACAACCCCCCTCTTTCATACATCGCATGTTCATTTAAATTAGGTTCTTCACTTCTCTGGGTGGAGAAGTTAATATTCAGTAGTCTATTAAGCCTGTGCTCTGTCCTAAAAGTTCAGAAGTTCAGGCTGTGTTCAGTGTCTGTCGTCTTCTGACAGATTTACAGCAAAGTTAAAGATAAGGTAACAAGGCCCCCTTTGTTGTTAACATACACATAGATAGAGTAAACTGTCTGGTTCCTCCCTTTCTCTTCCAACTCCCCTCTTAGACAATTCTTCCTTTGTAAAGACACTACCTACTCTTAATCCTATCAAGGTAAACAGATTTTCACCTGCAGCCACGGAGACGGAAGTGGCGCCAGAGGATGAGGCGGGGTCCAGGCAAGGCGAGCCCGCTAAACCAAATGAGCCTGCTGATACTGTTAAACCTGCTATACCAGCTAATGCTGCCAAACCTACTCCTGTTCCCCCACCGCAGAAGGCAAGGCAGAAGACAAAAAGACCAGTGTCACATGATGATGATCCTATGGAAGGCAATGCCCAAGCTGCAGCTTATCTTTCTCCAGGCAAGGCAAGCAAGGAAGTTCAGACAGACAGTAGCACCCAGGATGATTTAAATGGGAAAGTTATAGTCTCCATCACTCCAGTTAAAATGAGAACAAGACTGGCATCTAGCATTGGGGATCGGGATGTCTCAGATGATGGTAAGGACAAACCAGAGCAGGGTAAACCCAAGGAGAGTGATCCTAAGCAGGATAGTCCCAAGAAAGCTACTTCCAAGGAAGAGTTTGATGCTGCTGAGCAATTTAGGAAGTTTGCTTGGCTGTTTTATCAACTGGAAGATGATCTAGGAGAGGGTACCTCTGAGGGTAAAAAAAAAGGAAAGGCTACTTCTGAGAGGAATACCACTCAGAAAACAGATGATAGTGATGATGAAATGGTGACAGCAAGAAAGCCACTACCTAGGAAGGAGGTGAGGCATATAAGACAAGATTATGCCCACAAAGAATGTGAACAATTAATGAGTTGGTTAAACAGATGTTGGGAAGGAAGTATGAAAACTGTAGAAGTAAACTGCCAATCAGTGAGGCAGCTGGGGTCTTTTAGCAGAGATGTTGATATTGATAAGCATTTAGGACATCTCAGTGGTAAATTCTAACCTCTGGTCACACCTAATAACAGCCGTGGCACTACAGTACCCCAACAGGGATGATTTACCATGGCACCCTTCATGCTGGAACACGGTTGATCAGGGGATCCAGTGTTTGCAAGAGATGGCCATAAGAGAGCTAATCTAGGGTAACTATGCAACATAGAACCCTGATGATATACCTGTGAGTAGCGCTATCCTAAAAATAGCTTATTCAGCTTGCTCCTTCCTGTAGTGAAGGCATCACATGCCCAGAATTATGCCCCCAGATACCAGCTAACTTGTCCCAACATGTTCTGGGAAGTCCCCCCTTCCACCCTCCTTTCAGGAGAGGAGGACAAAGGCTCAGGCGCCAGCCTGTCTCCTAAGGGAATAAACAACTGCAGGCACCCATCTCAATGGGATGCCTATGCTCTGTCCATCTAAGGGCATAATTCTAGCTTCACCTTTTCTATAGGTGGAAGCAAGTTGTTGGCAAGTGTGCCCATTGGCTAGCTCCAGCCTCGAGTATCTATAAGTATTGCTCCATTTGTTACTTTGTTGCTCTCTCCTTTTGCTTTCACTCGTTATGCAACTCGCGCTGCGTCCGCTGTAAGTCTCCTCACACAAGCATACTGGAAGCCTCTGCAAACATGGGAGCCAGCCCACCAACCTTGCTTCGAGGAATCAGCAAATAGGATGACCCCTTTGCTGACAGGACATCAGCATCGTACCCCCAAGAGAGGGTAAGAAAGCCCAAAGGGGGAAGGACTAGCCAGAACCAGGCAGTCCACATTTGCTGCGAGCTAATTAAGTAGCCATAAGCAGCCAAATAAGCAGAAACGCATCTTGCGTAGCCCCCGCCGTCTGTGGGAGAGAAAGGGAGCCGCCCACTGTAGCCGCTCTGCAGCCCGTATCAGGGCGAAGCACCCGGGATTTCCCCGAGGAAGAGAGCAAAAGATTAGCCTCTCCATTGAAGTCAAAGGCAAGGACTGCCACATTATAATTTAAATGGTAAGCAGTCAGCTCACAGCTCGAGCCGAGCCGAGGGGGAAGCATCGCGTCACCGCACCCCCCCACTGAAACCCACCTACAGGAACTGCCCGCGGCTGCGAGGGCCAACCAATGAAAGGACCTGGCCCTGCTGAGCCAATCCTCCGGTCAGGGAAGCCACTCCACCCCTGCAGACTGCGGGAGGACAAAGAAGCCAATTGCCCCTTCCCGCAGACCGCGGGAGGAGAAAGCAAAGTGTGTCGGTGTGAGCTGAAATTCCCCCCCCCACCGACAATAACCAGGCTAGCTCAGTCTGGAAGCAAATGAAAAGCTGTATTTACAAGCAGAGTCTAAAATCTACAATGAAATGCAATGAATATGTAGAAATATACAAAATTCACAACATTCACAAATATGTACAATCAACAGAAAAAGCACAATCGATCTCCCTTTGCTTCCCCCCAAGGGGACCCTCCCAAAGGGGCCTCTCTCTCCCAGGAGCTTCCCCCCCAGACCCCCCTGGACAGAGAAGCACAGTTAGTTAAGCAGAAAGTTGTTAACTTAGCTGCCAAGGTCAGTGTGTTATCTTCAGCCAGAAGAGAAGAAGAAACAGCAGCCAGACAGCCCAGCAACTGCCCCCACTGCCGAACGCAGAATGTGCAGAGAGCCTACTTTGTTTTGGGTAATAGTTCTTAAACATTTCTATCTATCCAATGGAAGTGTTTAGAACAATCGTTATTTTGCTTTCTTACACCCAATAGTGACTTATTTACATTCTTTCACTTTCTCTGTTTTGAACTTTGCAAGGAAAAATTAAAAAGACAGTTTCAAACCATCACAGTCCACCCCTTCTAAACAATTCCATTGGCTGCTACTATCATTTATCTAATCTAAAATAATATCTACAACAATAGGTGAATAAAGACCATAGTCCATTCCGGCTATCTCAGATGTAGATGATTCAAAAGAGTCAAATCACAGGAAAAAACAGCAAACAATTTGTTTCCTCGCAGATGGAGCGAAGAAAGGAACAGGGACTCTCAGGTGACTCAGGGATCTCAGGGTTCGTGCACCGTAGATCTCATGAACTCTCCTCTTGGGCGCGATGCTGTATCTGCGCAACACTCTGAATTTAACCTCTCTCAGCCAAAGTTAGATTTCTTTGTGGAATACACTGAATTTCACCATTTTCTTGCATCACCCAATAGGTGTGACCAGGACCTTCAGCAGAAACCACCCCTCGGACAGGTTTGGCCTCTCCTGAAGGAGAAAATACCCAAACAGTTTTGCCTAACAGATTCTTTTCTCTGATAACAGGAACTCTACCACCTTCCTCCTTTCGCAACAAATCTGATTGAGCAGGTCCAGCTCGATTCACTGAACCTCTACTATTCACCAACCAGGTTGCTTGTGCTAAATGTTTCTCCCAGTTTTTCAAAGATCCACCCCCCATGGCTTTGAGAGTGGTTTTCAGCAAACCGTTGTAGCGTTCGATCTTCCCTGCAGCTGGTGCATAGTAGGGAATGTGGAATATCCACTCGATGCCGTGCTCTTTGGCCCAGTTTTTTACAAGATTGTTCTTGAAATGAGTTCCATTGTCCGACTCAATCCTCTCTGGAGTTCCGTGTCTCCACAGGATTTGTCTCTCCAGGCCAAGAATGGTGTTACGTGCAGTTGCATGAGGAACTGGATAAGTTTCCAGCCATCCAGTGCTCGCCTCTACCATAGTCAGCACATACTGCTTACCAGATCGAGAACGAGGTAGAGTGATGTAGTCAATCTGCCAGGCTTCACCATACTTGTACTTGGACCATCGGTCACCGTACCACAAGGGCTTGATCCGCTTTGCCTGCTTAATAGCAGCACAAATGTCACAGTCATGGATGACTTGTGTGATAGCATCCATGGAAATGTCAATGGATCTGTCACGAGCCCATCGGTAGGTTGCATCTCTGCCTTGATGTCCTGACGAGTCATGGGCCCACCGAGCTAAGAACAGCTCACCTCGGTGTTTCCAGTCAAGATCAGGATCAGGATCAGAGTTTGTGTCCACCTGGGAAACTCTTGCAGCTAGATCTGCCTGATGGTTGTGTTGTTGTTCCTCAGTAGCTTTGCTCTTAGGAATGTGAGCATCGATGTGTCTCACTTTCACTGGGATTCTCTCAATGCGAGCAGCAATGTCTTGCCACAGATCTGCAGCCCAGATTGGCTTTCCTTTCCTCTGCCAGCCATTCTTCTTCCAGTCTTTCAGCCAACCCCACAAGGCATTGGCTACCATCCACGAGTCAGTGTAGAGATAAAGCTTTGGCCATCTCTCACGTTCAGCTACGTTAAGAGCTAGCTGGACAGCTTTTACCTCTGCAAATTGACTGGATTCTCCTTCTCCATCTCTCGCTTCTGCAACTCTGCGCGTTGGACTCCACACTGCAGATTTCCATCTCCGCTTGTTCCCAACAAGACGACAGGAACCGTCTGTGAACAAAGCATATCTCTTTTCATCATCAGACAGATCACTGTAAGGAGGAGCTTCCTCTGCACGAGTTACTCTCTCCTCTGGAGGTTTAGCACAGCTTGTGCCTTCTGGCCAGTTTGTGATCACCTCCACCAAACCAGGCCTTTCGAGATTTCCCATTCGAGCTCGCTGTGTTATCAGAGCCATCCACTTAGACCAGGTAGCATCTGTTGCATGATGTGTTGAAGAACCTTTGCCTTTGAACATCCAATTCAGAACTGGCAACCTAGGAGCTAGAAGAAGTTGTGACTCAGTTCCGATCACTTCAGAAGCAGTTTTCACTCCTTCATAAGCAGCTAAAATCTCTTTCTCTGTTGGAGTGTAGTTTGCCTCTGAGCCTCTGTAGCCACGACCCCAGAAACCAAGAGGACGTCCTCGTGTCTCCCCTGGAGCTCTTTGCCATAAGCACCAGGTTGGACCATTGTCACTCGCAGCTGTGTACAGAATGTTCTTAATGTCTGGACCAGTTCGGACAGGTCCCAGACCCATCGCTTGGACTACCTCTCGCTTGATCTGGTCAAAGGCTGCTTGTTGCTCAGGACCCCATTGGAAACTGTTTCTCTTTCGAGTCACATCATAGAGAGGTTTCACAATCTGACTGTATCCAGGAATGTGCAGTCTCCAAAATCCCACTATGCCTAAGAAACGCAGAGTTTCTTTCTTGTTGATGGGATTTGCCATGGTGGAGACTCTGTTTATCACATCCATTGGGATGTGACGGCGACCATCTTGCCACCGCACTCCCAGAAACTGGATTTCTCTGGCAGGTCCTTTCACCTTGTCTCGCTTGATAGCGAAACCAGCTTGCAAGAGAATGTCAAGGATTTTGTTACCTTTCTCGAAGACTTCTTCAGCAGTCTCACCCCAGACGATGATGTCATCGATGAACTGAATGTGTTCTGGAGCTCCACCTTTCTCCAAAGCATCATGGATCACTGCATGGCAGATGGTTGAACTGTGAATCCACCCCTGGGGCAAACGATTGAATGTGTACTGAATGCCTCTCCAGGTGAAAGCAAACTGAGGCCTGCATTCCTCTGCTATGGGAATAGAGAAGAAAGCATTAGCAATGTCTATGGTAGCATACCATTTGGCCTGCTTGGATTCCAGCTCATATTGGAGTTCCATCATGTCTGGTACAGCTGCACTCATGGGTGGAGTTACTTCATTCAAGGCACGGAAATCAACTGTCAGACGCCACTCTCCATTCTGCTTTCGCACAGGCCAGATTGGACTGTTGAAAGGTGAATGAGTTTTGCTGATGACCTTCTGACTCTCCAACTGACGAATCAAGTTTTGGATGGGCACCAAAGAGTCACGGTTGGTTCTGTATTGTCTGTGATGCACAGTTTGAGACGCAACCGGCAGCTTTACATCCTCTATCTCATGTTGTCCCACAACTGCAGATTCATCTGAAAGCTCAGGTCTAATGGACAACTTCAATTTTCCTCCATCAATTTCTACAGTTGCTATTCCAAAAGCCCATTTGTAACCCTTAGGGTCTTTAAAACGCCCTTCTCTCAGAAAGTCAATTCCCAAAATACAAGGTGCATTAGGACCTGTTACAATAGTATGTTTCTTCCACTGCTTCCCAGTTAAACTTATATCAACCTCTACCTTAAACAACTCTTGAGATCCACCAGTGACTCCCTGAATAGTTATAGATTCTCCCTCTTGATAATTTGATGGTATGATGGTGCACTGAGCTCCTGTGTCAACCAAGGCCCTGTACTTCTGAAATTTTGAAGTGCCAGGCCACTGGATGTACACATCCCAATAGATTCTGTTATCTCCATTATCCCTTACCTCCCCCTGGCGGAAGGCAGGGCACCCCTAATGGTGGGGATTACCTCCACATGTACAGCCGGCACAATGTCCAGCACCAGAATTAGGATCACTGTTGGAGCTATCAGAGTTGTTCTGGGAAACTGAGGAAGCGACAGCTACCCTCCTGGTATTGCTACCTCGGGATCTGCCCCTCTGCAGCTCCCGTAACCTCTTGAAAAGATCAGAAGTTGGTTGACCATCCCATCTGTTCATGTTCTCACCAAACTGATCACGCAGAGTTATCCAGATACTGCCACGTGATTGCCTCTGCTGTCTGTTTTGGTTTGACCTATTCTGGAATGGCCTCCTTGGAGCACGTCTGTTCCTAACAGCTGAAACTTGTATCCATCTGGAGGAAGAGGAATCAGAATCATCCCCCTTCATCAAGTTGGATATGGAGGTTTTAAGTTCCTCCTTCAGCTCTTTCATGCAATTCTTCATCTTCTCCAGACAGAGTTTCAATGGCTGAAACCAAAGAAGTACGTGCAAGACTATCCTCCAATTGCCTCATTTGGTCAGTGAAATGGCCAACAGTAGGAGGTGCTCCACCATAATTTCTTGCCACAATCCTGCTTGCCAGAATAGTGGCATAATTAGGAGGAGCAAGCTTAATGAGCTTTTTGGCAAGGCCTGTTCCAACAGGAATTTCATCAGGATTCAGAGTCTTATGATCTCCATACATTACTTCTCTCACAGCAAACTCTCTCAGACGCTTGATTCCCTCAGCTATTGTGGTCCAAGGCTTAGGGTTCCATGGTAAATCATCTCTGCTGGGGTACCTCAGTGAGACTGCCAGTAGGAGGCGTGCCCACAGAGAAACTTTACCAATGCACTTGCCTAGGTGCCTGTCTATGCCTGTATCCTTTGAGAGCATCCCCAACTGAGAGGCCGACTTGTCACCTACCACCAATGCTGGGGCTCCCATATCAAAACACCTGGCTAGCCAAGACAGGACTGGCTCATTATCTCCTCTGATGTAATCCTTCCTCACATGTCTAATTTCCTGTCTGGGTGCATTAGCTGACTGTATGTCATCCTCATCATCATCATCATCATCATCATCCTGAGGTCGCTGTCCCCATAATCCTATTTTAATCCTCCGTTGAATTTCTTTGAGTTCAGAGGCACTACCAGCAGTTGCTAATCTACTAGGGTCTACATCCTGACCTACATCTCCATCATCCATGTGGGGTCTCAAGAGGTCTACCAGAGTTTTAAGGCTAACCCTCTCTTCCTCATCAGAAGGATCTTTCTTAACAGAGGGACCCTGAGTAGAAGGACCCTCATCTCCATCTGCACCATCTCCTGCAGCATCTGCATCTCCTCCTGCAGCTCCTTTGCGCTTTCTGGTGATAGTGGCAACCAAATTTACTGGCTTGGTTTTCACATTCACAGCAGAGTTGGAAGAGCAAGTAGCCTTATGTCTTTCTTGATACAGTGCTATCAGTAGCCATATGATTATTCCAAGAAGCAACAAATTTAAGATTAAGGCTAGTACAAGATATCTAAGGTACCACTGGTTCCAAGGACCCTCTGTAGTTGTAAGAGGAGTAACAAACTCATATGTGTCTGCTAGCAGATCCATAGTTGAGTTACCATAGCTTCTTAGCCCAATAAGACCATAACAGAATTCACCAACATTCAGTAACTTGTTCTTAACCCAAAGAAATGACTTATATGCCACATATCTCACAATCTTGTCTATCATGCAGGAAACAGCCCATCTGTAGACAATCACACTGATAACAGAGGAAATAAAATTACTCAAAATCCAAAACAGCTTCATTTTGCTTCCTAATCTGAGCAGAAATAAATCAAACAAGCAATCGAGCCCCGAGTTGGAGCGCCAAAAATAAAAAGTGTGTCGGTGTGAGCTGAAATTCCCCCCCCACCGACAATAACCAGGCTAGCTCAGTCTGGAAGCAAATGAAAAGCTGTATTTACAAGCAGAGTCTAAAATCTACAATGAAATGCAATGAATATGTACAAATATACAAAATTCACAACATTCACAAATATGTACAATCAACAGAAAAAGCACAATCGATCTCCCTTTGCTTCCCCCCAAGGGGACCCTCCCAAAGGGGCCTCTCTCTCCCAGGAGCTTCCCCCCCAGACCCCCCTGGACAGAGAAGCACAGTTAGTTAAGCAGAAAGTTGTTAACTTAGCTGCCAAGGTCAGTGTGTTATCTTCAGCCAGAAGAGAAGAAGAAACAGCAGCCAGACAGCCCAGCAACTGCCCCCACTGCCAAACGCAGAATGTGCAGAGAGCCTACTTTGTTTTGGGTAATAGTTCTTAAACATTTCTATCTATCCAATGGAAGTGTTTAGAACAATCGTTATTTTGCTTTCTTACACCCAATAGTGACTTATTTACATTCTTTCACTTTCTCTGTTTTGAACTTTGCAAGGAAAAATTAAAAAGACAGTTTCAAACCATCACACAAACCTTGCCCCCCCCCCCCGAGCCGGGAGGGAGAAAGAAAGTTGCTGCCCGAACGGGGCCAGCCTCGGGCAGAAAGCAGATACCCAGCGAGCCAGCATAACCAAGCAACTTGTCTCGCTGCACAGAAAACAGAATGTATCTTTCATATGTATAACATTTAGTAACATTCTATTCAAAGCACCCGCGTGTAGCCGTGTGATATTTCCAGCTTAGCTTGCCTCGCGACAACATTATAAATATCTCTATACATGGCTAGCAGCCGCAAGCGTCTTGTCGAGTCTCCATCTAGTGGACAAGTGGAGGAACTGCACCCTTTCGTTCCCTTAATTAGAAATTGACTGTAAATATTATAATTGGGTATGATTGTAAATACTAAATCAGTTATGGTCTATATTATTGCAACCGTGCATCTGAATCAATATATATATAAAGTTATTAATCGAATATTAATAATAATAATAATAAATAATTTTAATAATTCATAATTAATAATCACCATCCTCCATCCCTATTCCCCCTCTCCACGACACTTCCACTTATGCCCATACCTTGGCAAGTAAAACTGTGAGGAGAAGCGATGGGAGACTTCTAACTGTTGGCAGTTTTGCTGATCAGTTGAGATGACTAGAAGACAGTCTCAGATACAATGCTATGGTCTCAGCCATAGACAACATGGCAGAACAGATAAAAGATGGCATCAGAGAGCTTAAGGAGGAATTCAAGACCTCCCTATCCAAGTTGGTGAAGGAGAATGATATCACTTCTTCACCTTCTGAATGGATCCATGTCTCAGCCATCAGAAAAAGATATGGTCCCAGGAGGCCAGTTCAAGCTAAGCCAATTCAAAATAGACGACAACAATCATGTGCATCTCTTTGGATAATCCTACATGACCAATTTGGAGAAAACCTGAATAAGTGGGATGGTTAACCCACCTCTGTTCTTTTGAGAACAGGGAACTGCAAAGTGGCAAAACTAGAAGTAACACCACCCGAAGAGCAGCTGCCTCAATTTCCCAGAATGATGCCAATTGCTCCAGCAATGGTTCAGAAAATAACACTAAACACCGTGCAACTGTACATGCAATGCTCAGTATTAGGGGGGCCCTGCCCCTTGCCAGGGGGAGGAGAAGGTCCATGGAAATAACAGAATCTGTTGGGATGTATATATTAAATGGCCTGGCACTTCAAAAATTCAGAAATACAGAGCTTTGGTTGACACAGAGGCACAATGCACTCTGATGTCATCACAGTATATCAGAGAATGGAAGGGACCTCAAGAGATCATTAGGTCCAACCCCCCTGCCAAAGCAGGATCACTTATGGTAGTCTGCACAGGAATGCATCCAGGTGGGTTTTAAAAGTCTCCGGAGGAGACTCCACAACCCCCTGGGGCAACCTGTTCCAGTGCTCTGTCACCCTCACTGTAAAGAAGTTTCTCCTCACATGGAGGTGAAATCTTCTATGCTCAAGTTTAAACCCATTATTCCTTGTCTTATCCCTGTGAACCACTGAAAAGAGCCTGGCCCCCTCCACTTGACACCCACCCCTCAGATATTTATACATATTCGTGAGATCCCCTTTCAGTCTTCTCTTCTCAAGACTAAATAGCTCCAGGGATCTCAGTCTCCCTTCATAGGGGAGATTCTCAAGTCCCCTAAGCATCCTCATGGCTCTCCGTTGCATTCTCTCCAGCAGGTCTCTGTCTCTCTTGAACAGGGGAGCAAAACTGGACGCAGTATTCCAGGTGTGGTCTCACCAGGGCAGAGTAGAGAGGTAGAAGAACTTCCGTAGACCTGCTGGACGCAACTTTCTTGATACATCTCAGGATCCCATTGGCTCTTTTGGCCACAAGAGCACATTGTTGTTCCATGGAGAACTTGCTGTCCACCAGCACCCCAAGGTCTTTCTATGTGGAGCTGCTTTCCAGCAGGGCAGCCCCTAAGCAGTTCTGGTGTGTGTCACTATGAGCTGAAATTCCCCCCACACTGACAATAACCAGGCTAGCTCAGTCTGGAAACAAATGTGAGGCTGTATTTACAAGCAAATATACAATCTACGATGAAATGCAATGAATATGCACAAATATACAAAATTTGCAAGATTTACAAATGTATACAATCAACAGAAAAGCAGAACCAACCTCCCTTTGCTTCCCCTGAGGGGACCTACCAAGGGGGCTCCCCCACAGACCCCCCTGACAGAAAGCAGAGTTAGGTAAAAGCAAAGACGCTGTTAACTTAGCTCACCAAGGTCAGTGTGTTATGTTCAGCCAGAAGAGAAGAAGAAACAGTAGCCAGACATCCCAGCAAGGAAGCGAACGCCCCACTCTGACTGTCCCGACTTTGTTTTGAGTAGTAGTTCTTAAACATTTCTATCTATCCAATGGAAGTGTTTAGAACAATCATTATTTTGCTTTCTTACACCCAATAGTGACTTATTTACATTCTTTCGATTTCTCTGCTTGAAATTTGCAAAGAAAAATTGAAAAGACAGTTTCAAACCATCACAGGGGACCCCTTCTAAACAATTCAATTGGCTGCAACTACTACTCGTCTAATCTAAACCAATATCTACAAATAGTGAATAAAGATCATAGTCCATTCTGGCTATCTCAGATAAAGATGATTCAAAAGGGTCAAGTCAGAGGAAAAACAGCAAACAGCTTGTTTCCTCGCAGATGCAGCGAAGAAAGGAACAGGGACTCTCAGGTGACTCAGGGCTCTCAGGGTTCGTGCACCGTAGATCTCATGGATTCTCCTCTTGGGCACGATGTCGTATCTTCACAACACTCTGAATTTAACCTCTCTCAGCCAAAGTTAGAGTTCTTTGTGGAATACACTGAATTTCACCATTCTCTTGCATCACCCAATAGGTGTGACCAGGACCTTCAGAAGAAACCACCCCTCGGACAGGCTTGGCCTTTCCTGAAGGAGAAAATACCCAAACAGTTTTGCCTAATAGATTCTTTTCTCTGATAACAGGAACTCTATCACCTTCCTCCTTTCACAACAAATCTGATTGGGCAGGTCCAGCTCGATTCACTGAACCTCTACAATTCACCAACCAGGTTGCTTGTGCTAAATGCTTCTCCCAGGTTTTCAAAGATCCACCCCCCATGGCTTTCAGAGTGGTTTTCAGCAAACAGCTGTGGCATTCCATCTTTCCTGCAGCTGGTGCATAGTAGGGAATGTGGAATATCCACTCGATGACGTGCTCTTTGGCCCAGTTTTTCACAACATTGTTCTTGAAATGAGTTCCGCTGTCTGACTCAATCCTCTCTGGAGTTCTGAGTCTCCACAGGATTTGTCTTTCCAGACCAAGAATGGTGTTACGTGCAGTTGCATGAGGAACTAGATAAGTTTCCAGCCATCCAGTGCTTGTCTCTACCATAGTCAGCACGTATTGCTTACCAGATGGAGAACAAGGTAGAGTGATGTAGTCAATCTGCCAGGCCTCACCATACTTGTACTTGGACCATCGGTCACCGTACCACAAGGGCTTGATCCGCTTTGCCTGCTTAATAGCAGCACAAATGTCACAGTCATGGATGACTTGTGTGATAGCATCCATGGAAACGTCAATGGATCTGTCATGAGCCCATCGGTAGGTTGCATCTCTGCCTTCATGTCCTGACAAGTCATGGGCCCACTGAGCTAAGAACAGCTCACCTCGGTGTTTCCAGTCAAGATCAGGATCAGGATTGAAGTTTGTGTCCACCTGGGAAACTCTTGCAGCTAGATCTGCCTGATGGTTGTCTTGTTGTTCCTCAGTGGCTTTGCTCTTAGGAATGTGAGCATCAATGTGTCTCACTTTCACTGGGATTCTCTCAATGTGAGCAGCAATGTCTTGCCACAGATCTGCAGCCCAGATCGGCTTTCCTTTTCTCTGCCATCCATTAGAATCATAGAATCATTGAATCAGTCAGGGTTGGAAGGGATCACAAGGATCATCTAGTTCCTACCCCCCTGCCATGGGCAGGGACACCTCACACTAGATCAGGCTGGCCAGAGCCTCATCCAGCCTGGCCTTAAACACCTCCAGGGATGGGGCCTCAACCACCTCCCTGGACAACCCATTCCAGGCTCTCACCACTCTCATGGGGAAGAACTTCTTCCTCACTTCCAGCCTGAATCTCCCCACTTCCAGCTTTATTCCATTCCCCCTAGTCCTATCACTACCTGATATCCTAAAAAGTCCCTGCCCAGCTTTCTTGTAGGCCTCCTTCAGATATTGAAAGGCCACAATAAGGTCACTTCGGAGCCTTCTCTTCTCCAGACTGAACAGCCCCAACTCCTTCAGTCTCTCCTCATAGGAGAGGTGTTCCAGCCCTCCAATCATCCTGGTGGCCCTTCTCTGGACACGTTCCAGCATGTCCATATTCCTCTTGTAATAGGGGCTCCAGAACTGGACACAGTACTCCAGGTGGGGTCTCACCAGAGCTGAGTAGAGGGGGAGAATCATCTCCCTTGACCTGCTGGCCACACTTCTCTTGATGCAGCCCAGGATCTGGTTGGCTTTCTGGGCTGCAAGTGCACATTGACAGCTCATGTTGAACTTCTTGTCCACCAGCACCCCCAGGTCCCTCTCCTCAGGGCTGCTTTCTAGCCAGTCACTGCCCAGCCTGTATTTGTGCTTGGGATTGCCTCGACCCAGATGCAGGACCTTGCACTTTGTCTTGTTGAACCTCATGAGGTTGGCTTGTGCCCACCTCTCCAGCCTGTCAAGGTCCCTCTGGATGGCATGCCTTCCCTCCAGCGTGTCCGCTGCACCACACAGCTTGGTGTCATCAGCAAACTTGCTGAGGGTGCACTCAATGCCACTGTCCATGTCACCAACAAAGATACTGAACAAGACTGGTCCCAGGAGTGATCCCTGAGGGACTCCACTTGTGACTGTCCTCCACTGGGACATGGAGCCATTCTTTTTCCAGTCTTTCAGCCAGCCACACAAGGCATTGGCTACAGTCCATGAGTCAGTGTAGAGATAAAGCTTTGGCCATCTCTCATGTTCAGCTACATTAAGGGCTAGCAGGACAGCTTTTACCTCTGCAAATTGACTGGATTCTCCTTTTCCATCTACTGCCTCTGCAAATCCACATATTGGATTCCACACTGCAGACTTCCACCTCCGCTTGTTTCCACCAAGCCGACAGGAACTGTCTGTGAACAAAGCATATCTCTTTTCATCATCAGACAGATTAGTGTAAGGAGTAGCTTCCTCAGCATGAGTTACTCTCTCCTCTCGAGGTCTTGCACAGCTTGTGCCTTCTGGCCAGTTTGTGATCACCTCCACCAAACCAGGCCTTTCAAGATTTCCCATTTGAGCTCTCTGTATTATCAGAGTGTGGTGAATGATGCCTATGTCCACGTCTATGTCTTTCAAGTGACAGGACGTGTGCCTACGTGTCCAGCTGGAACCCCCTCTCCCCTCAGGCGTGTGGGGGGAAGTCTGGGCTCCACTTTGTCTGAGTAAGACAATTTCCTGGGTCATTTGGGACAATGGCGCTCAGGCGACATGCCCATGCTGGCTTTGTTCAAAAGTTATGCTCACGTTATATTTGGTGAAACACCATTTCATTGGTCAGTTGCTCTCTTTAACAAGGATGCTCACTGGAACAGTGTCCGTGCGGCAAATGTTAAATAGGGGTTGTTTTGGTAAACTCGTGTTCCGTGTTCCGTGCCCGGTATCCGTGCTCAGTGCTCCGTGTTTATACCCGCGCCTGTTCCGGTGTGCGTGCCCGTGTTCGCCTCGTGCCACCGAGAGATCTGCTCTGCCCGGGACTCGAACCGGCAGTATTCGAGTGCATTGCCGCAAATCGCCGCTTCTGCCCAAAGGACTGGCACCCTCCCCAGCCGATCTCCGTAAGATCGTGGAAAGGGTCACTCCAGCTTTGCAGAGGAGCCGCTTTTGGCTGTATGCTGCGACTGCAGCAGCAAGGGTTTTCTCCTGGAGCAGTAAGCTTGTTTACACAGCGCACTCGGTGAACTGACTTGCAAAGCCTCCGGGAATCACCGGTAATCTTCCAGGACCCTTTGTTCCAAGAGAAGCCGCTACCACACGGCACGGCACCACGCGGTCGGTGGCATTTGTATCACGTTATTACGATACATCCGTGCTACGATTTCCAGGAATATAAAACAGTATCAAGAAAAGAATCTCGAGAAATTTCTTCAGTTAGTGAGTAAACCAAGTATTTCTTACTAGAGTTTCTGTGGCAGTTTGTGCAAACTGCCTGTTTGTGGGCTTGCCGATTCCCGACAAGCACTCACCCCCACCCCCCCCCCCGCTTCACTCCAATTTAGTTTCACTTTCTAAAAATATAGATTTCCTCAAACTATTCAAAGTGCCTATATATATACATGCTGCGGAATTGATTCTTTCCGACTGAATACTAGAACCTGTAAATACCAATTGTATATCACTTGTAATATAGTGTTAATAAATATTTATTAAACCTTTATAAATATCTCCGCCGCTTATTTTTGGCGAGAATCTACATTTCACAATACAGAGCCATCCACTTAGACCAGGCAGCATCTGTTGCGTGATGTGGTGAAGAACCTTTGCCTTTGAACATCCTGTTCAGAACTGGCAATCTAGGAGCTAGAAGTTGTGACTCAGTTCCAATCACTTCAGAAGCAGCTTTCACTCCTTCATAAGCAGCTAAAATCTCTTTCTCTGTTGGAGTGTACTTTGCTTCTGAGCCTCTGTAGCCACGAATACCTCTCGCTTGATCTGGTCAAAGGCTGCTTGTTGCTCAGGACGCCACTGGAAACTTTCTCTTTCGATTCACATCATAGAGAGGTTTCACAATCTGATTGCATCCAGGAATGTGCAGCCTCCAAAATCCAACTGTGCCTAAGAAACGTAGAGTGAGTTTCTTATTGACGGGATTTGCCATGGTGGAAACTCTGTTTATCACATCCATTGGAATGTGACGGCGACCGTCTTGCCACCGCACTCCCAGAAACTGGATTGCTCTGGCTGGTCCTTTTACCTTGTCTTGCTTGATAGTGAAACCGGCTTGCGAGAGAATGTCAATGACTTTGTTACCTTTCTCGAAGACTTCTTCAGCAGTTTCACCCCAGACGATGATGCCATCGATGAACTGAATGTGTTCTGGAGCTCCACCTTTCTCCAAAGCATCATGGATCACTGCATGGCAGATGGTTGAACTGTGAATCCACCCCTGGGGCAAACGATTGAATGTGTACTGAATGCCTCTCCAGGTGAAAGCAAACTGAGGCCTGCATTCCTCTGCTATGGGAATAGAGAAGAAAGCATTAGCAATGTCTATGGCAGCATACCATTTGGCCTGCTTGGATTCCAGCTCATATTGGAGTGCCATCATGTCTGGTACAGCTGCACTCATGGGTGGAGTTACTTCATTCAAGGCACGGAAATCAACTGTCAGACGCCACTCTCCATTTTGCTTTCTCACAGGCCAGATTGGAGTGTTGAAAGGTGAATGAGTTTTGCTGATGACTTTCTGACTTTCCAACTGATGAATCAAGTTTTGAATGGGCACCAAAGAGTCACAGTTGGTTCTGTATTGTCTGTGATGCACAGTTTGAGAAGCAACCAGCAGCTTCACATCCTCTATCTCATGATGTCCCACAACTTCAGATTCATCTTAAAGCTCAGGTCTAAGAGACAACTTCAGTTTTCCTCCATCAGTTTCTACAGTTGCTATTCCAAAAGCCCATTTGTAACCCTTAGGGTCTTTAAAACACCCTTCTCTCAGAAAATCAGTTTCCAAAATACAAGGTGCATTATATCCTTTTACAATAGAATGTTTCTTCCACATTTTTCCACAGAAAAATTAAAAAGACAGTTTCAAACCATCACATGGTGCCTGTTGTTATTTCTCCCCAGATGTTGGACCTTGCACTTGTTCTTATTAAACTTCATGAAGTTTGCCTGCACCCAGCTCTCCAGTCTGATCAGGTCACGTTGGATGGCTGCACAGCCTGACGGGGTGTCAGTCAACCCCCCCCATTTGGTTTCATTAGCAAACTTGCTGAGGGTACTCTCATTTCCCTCATCCAGGTCGTTGATAAACATATCGAACAAAGTTTGACCCAGTACCAATCCCTGGGGTACACCACTTGCCACAGGACTCCGAGTTGACTCTGTGCCACTGATGACGACCCTCTGAAATCGGTTGTTGAGCCAGTTTGCAATCCACCTCACTGGCCAGCCATCTATGCTGCTTCTCTGTAGGAGATTGACCAGAGTCCGGACACGGACTCAATATGAGTTAAAATCCTGCTCAGCCAGAGTCAAGACACAGACCCAATATGAGTTCAGGATCTTGCTCATTTAATATTAAAAGACACAGGCTTTTATAGTATTATGTACTGTCCACACAAATAACATTAGCTCGCTATTGGCTAAAATATATTGTTCACGCGCCCGTTACTGGACGCTGATTGGAATATGGTATCGGCAATGTTTTTCTGCCTTGCAGCTTTAACACCTGGCTTCATCTCCTGTTTATTGCTTTGCCAAGCTTTCTCTTATCAGCCTGTCAAGGACATGTCAGCTTCTTTATACTTAGTTAACATGGATTGTGCAGCTCATGGCCTTTTATCCTCTAGCCATTTCTCTACCATTCCCGTCTCCTTTTTGCACAAGCCAAGCCTAATTGGTAATGCGAAATAATAAGCGTTTTATACAAAACAAAGCACAACTAAGGCATAGCAAACCAATTAACACCATTGCTAATATTAACAGTCCAGTCTGCACTAACCGTTTCAGCCAACCACTCAGGCCCAGTCAATTGCCTAGAGCATCTAATCTAAATAGATCGACGTCCTGTTTTACCTTTTGGGAGTGGGCAATTAATTGTTGAATATCTTTATGAATAGATTTACAGTGATCTTGCAGATCCATACAACACAATCCTTCAAATTAATCAAACCCACGTCCTTGAGCTCACTAGTGGCGTTCGCCTGCTTGACTACCCAGTAAGCCAGTCTTCCTAAATTTGATGTATTGTAGCTGCTTTGGGATCTGCAAGGCCGCTGTTGCAGTCAGCATCCAAAGGATGATGAAGGCACCAGTCAAACCCATCTTGCTGGGACCCTATGTGGTCCAAAACCTGTTGAGACACAATCATATCCTCCACCCCAGGTTATTAATTCACAGGGATCAGACGACTGACCTGTTTCAAGATCCCAAACTTTTACTTTGATATCCCCTGAGCTTTTCTATAAGGATGTTATGGGAAACAGTACCAAAAGCTTTTCTAAAGTCAAGATATATGACATCCCTCATCTCTTCCCTCATCTACCCACTTGGTCATAACTTCATAGAAGGCTATCAGATTAGTGAGACAGGACCTCCCCTTGGTAAATCCATGTTGGCTATTCCTGATGACCTTCTTGTCTTCCATGTGGTTAGAGATGATCTCCAGGATGAGCTGCTCCATTATCTTTCCAGGGATGGAGGTGAGGCTGACTGGTCTGTAGTTATCTGGGTCCTCCGTCTTGCCTTTTTTGAAGACTGGAGTGACATTTGCTTTCTTCCAGTCATCAGGCATCTCTCCTGTTCTCCATGACTTTTCAAAGATGATGGTGAGAGGTTCATCAACCGTATCAACCAGATCTCTCAGCACTCGTGGATGCATCCCATGGGGGCCTATGGATTTGTGTGTCTTCAGATGGTATAAGAGATCTCTAACACTGTCCTGACTGACCAGCGGAATGTCCACAACTCTCTAGTTCTGCTCCCTTGCTTCTAGAGACTGAGGTTCCTGAGGGCTGGTCTTAAGAGTGAAGACTGAGGCAAAGGCAGCATTCAGCAACTCTGCCATCTCTGCATCATCAGTTACCATATCTCCCATATCATTCAGCAGTGGGCCCACCTTTTGCCTGCTCTTCCTTTTATCCTTGATGTATTTGAAAAACCTCTTCTTGTTCTCCTTCGCCCTTCTGGCTATATCTCTATAATCCTCCCAATAGACTAGTCCCTTTTTCCACATATTGTAAACCTCCTTTTTGTTTCTGAGTTTTACTAAGAGTTCCTTGCTTATCCATGCAGGTCTTTGGCTTGCCTTACTTGATTTTTTTTTTTTTTGAGGGAATAAATTTCTCCTGAGCTTGGAGAAGGTAATGTTTGAATATTAACCAGCTCTCTTGGGTCCCCCTTCCTTCCAGAGCCCCAGTCCACTGGATATTTCTAAGTAGAGTCTTGAAGAGGGGAAAGTTAGCCCTTTTAAAGTCCAGGGTTGAAATTTTACTTATCACCCTGCTTCTTTGTCTATTGATATTAAACTCTAACATGTCATGGTCACTGCAACCAAGATTACCCCCAACCTTGACATCTACAACAGGTCCTTTTTGTTTGTTAATATCAGGTCCAGCATTGCAGCTCTCCTTGTTGGTTCTTCAGCTACTTGCAGGAGAAAGTTGTCATCGATGCACTGCAGGAACCTTTTGGACTCTTTGTGCTTGGCTGTGTGATCTTTCCAACTAATATCTGAGTGGTTGAAGTCACCCACAAGCACCAGGGCTTGAAGCTACTTCCAGCTGCCTGTAGAAGACCTCGTCAGTAGCTTCTTCCTGGTTTGGTGGGCTGTAGTAAACACCCACAACTCTGTCATCCATGTTTGTTTGTCCCTTCACACTTACTCATAAGCTTTCAATGCTTTTATCATCTCCCCCTGGGTTGAGCTCAAACATTCCAGTTGCTTATTCACATAGAGAGCAACTCCACCACCGCACCTTATCAGCCTGTCCTTCCTGAAAAGAACATAGTCGTCCATAACCACATTCCAGTCATGGGAGCTGTCCCACCATGTCTCCGTAATTGCAACAAGATCATAACCCTGCAACTGCACGCAGATTTCCAGTTCATCCTGCTTATTCCCCATGCTGCTTGTGTTGGTATACAGATATTTCAGAGACTCAGCAGAGGAATATCTGTTACCATTGTGGGTGTTACATAATCCACTATCCCCACAGGCCCTGGGATAGCAGTGGAGCTGGTACCCTGTCTCACAATTGTCCCAGGAATGTCCTCAGTGAGGCTCGTTTTTCCCTCTTCCCCCTTTGAAATTGGTTTAAAGGCGTATCAATCAGCCCTGCCTCTATAAAGTGAGACAAGGTAAAAGTGCCTGCCAGAGAGAATCAGTTTCTGAGAGTTTGGTGACTAGATGGTCGCCGTCACATTCCACTGGATGTGGTAAATGAAGTCTCCACTATGGCAAATCCCATGAATAAGAAAGACACATTATCCTTTTTAGGAAGAGTTAGATTTTGGAGACAGCATATCCCTGGATACAGTCAGATTGTAAAACCTCTGTATGATATGACTCAAAAAAAAGAAACAGTTTCAAGTGGGGTTGTGTCAGTGTGAACTAAAATTCCCCCCACACCAACAATAACCAGGCTAGCTCAGGCTGGATGTGAATGAAAGCTGTATTTACAAGCAAAATGTACAATTGATGATGAAATGCAATGAATATGTACGAATATACAAAATTCACAACATTTACAAATATATGCAATCAACAGAAAAGCACAACCAAGCTCCCTTTCCTCCCCCCCCAAAGGGGATGTCCCAAGGGGCCTCCACCCCAGATCCCCCTGGCAGAAAGCAGAGTTAGCTAAAAGCATAAATGCTGTTAACTTATCTCGCCAAGGTCAGTGCGTTATCTTCAGCCAGAAGAGAAGAAGAAACAGCATCCAGACAGCCCAGCAAGGAAGCCCAGAGCTCAGACTCTGACTGCCCCTACTTGTTTTGAGAAGTGGTTCTTAAACATTTCTATCTATCCAATGGAAGTGTTTAGAACAATCCTTATTTTGCTTTCTTACACCCAGTAGTGACTTATTTACACTCTTTCACTTTCTCTGCTTGAACTCTGAGAAGAAAAAACTAAAAAGACAGTTTCAAACCATCACAGGGGTCCTGAGCAACAAGCAGCCTTTGACCAGACAAAGCCGAAAGTAGTCCATGTAACGCGTTTGGGACCCGTTCAAACTGGTCCGGACATTCAGAACATATTGCATACAGCTGCAAGTAAGAATGGTCCAACCTGGTGCCTACAACAAAGAGCTCCAGGAGAGGCACACAGCCATCCACTTGGTTTCTGGAGTAGAGGATACAGAGGTTCAGAGGCAAACTATACTCCAACAGAGAAAGAGATACTTGCTGCCTATGAAAGAGTGAAAGCTACTTCTGAAGTAATTGGAACTGAGTCTCAGCTTCTTTTAGCTCCCAGATTACCAGTTCTGACATGGATGATTTAAGGAAAAGGTTCATCTCCACATCATGCAACTGCTGCTACTTGGTCTAAACAGATGGGTCTCATAACACAGCGAGCTCATACGGCAAGTCTTGAACAACCTGGTATAGTGGAAGTGATTACAAATCCTCCAGAGGAGAGAGTAACTCAAGCTGAGGAAGCTCCTCCTTACAATGATTTATCTCATGAGGAAAAGAATCATGCTTTTTTCACATATGGTTCCTGTCATCTTGTTGGAAATAAGCAGAGATGGAAAGCAGCATATTGGAGTCCTGTACAAACAGTTGCAGAAGCAAAAGTTCATGAAGGCGAGTCAAGCCAATTTGTAGAGGTAAAAGCTTTCCAACTTGCTCTTGACGTAGCTGAACATGAAAATTTGCCTATACTTTGCACCGATTCATAGATGGTAGCCAATGCCTTGTGGGATTGGTTAAAGAAATGGAAAAAGAATGGTTGGCAAAGAAAAGGAAAGCATATTTGGGCTGCTGACCTATGGCAAGACGCTGCTGCTCATTTGGAGAAAATCCCAGTGAAAGCACAATGCAGACACATGCGTAAGAGTAGAGCTTCTGAAGAACACAAACAATCATCAGGCAGATTTAGCTGCCAAAGCATCTCAAACAGACACAAACTGTAATTTTGACTTAGACTGGAAACACCGAGGTGAGCTGTTCTTAGCTTGATGGGCTCATGATTCATCAGGACATCAAGGCAGAGATGCAACCTACCGATGGACTCGTGACAGATCCATTGACATTTCCATGAATGCTATCACGCAAGTCATCCATGACTGTGACATTCGTGCTGCTATTAAGCCCTTGTGGTACGGTGAATGACGGTCAAAGTACAAGTATGGTGAAGCATGGCAGATTGACTACATCACTCTACTTCATTCTCAGACTGGTAAGCAATATGTATTGACTATGGTAGAAGCAAGCACCAGATGGTAAGAAACTTATCCAGTTCTGCACGCTACTGTGCATAACACCATTCTTGGCCTGGAAAGGCATCATGTGGAGACACTGTACTCCAGAGAGAATCGAATCAGACAATGGAACTAATTTTAAGAACAACCTCATAAAAACCTGGGCCAAAGAGCATGGCATCGAGTGGATATACCACATTCCCTACTATGCACCTACTTCAGGAAATATTGACATTTACAGTGGGTTGCTGAAAACCACCTTAAAGGCAATGGGAGGTAGAACTTTGAAAAATTGGGACAAAAAATTAGCACAAGCAACCTGGTTGGTAAACAGTAGAAGTTCCATAAACTGAGCAGGTCCAGCTCAATCAGATCTGCTACAAAAGGTAGAATGTGATAGAGTTCCTGTTATTTGTGAAAAGAATCTGTTGGGAAAAACTGTTTGGGTATTTTCTCCTTTGGGTAAGGTTAAACCTGTCCAAGGGGTAGGTTCTGCCAAAGGACCTGGTCATACGTTTTGAGTAATGCAAGAGAATGGTGAAATTCAGTGTGTTCCACAAAGAAATTTGACTTTAGCTGAAAGAGTTTAAGTTCAGAGTGTGTATAAGTTGTTATGAGCTCTTTTTCAGATAACCATGGCACTCATAAAACCTATGAAGAACCCACCATATACAAGCACAAACCCAGAGTCACCTTGGAAGGTCCTGTTTTTCATCTCATCTGCTGAGAGAGAGAGAGAGACTGTTTCCTATTTCTGGACTTTTGCATCAATCTACATCTAAGATAGCTGGAATGAAGAAATGAACTGAAACCTGAACTTTTTACTGTTAATTACATTGGTAGTGTCTTTACTTAGATGAATTATTTGATTCAGGAAAACTGACTGAGATGGAAAGGGTAGAACGTTACAGTTTGAGACTAAAATTTAGTTGTAAACAGAATTTGCCCAAGGTTTCAGACAGTTTGAGAGATCTGGACTCCTCAGAGATTACCTTAATAATGACAAGTTCATCTAATTCAAATGGTCTGAAGAACAGTAACAATAGATAGGCTAATATGATTCCACTGGCATATTGAAAACCTTGTATCTTGCAGCAGAGTTCAGGCTTTTTCTTCTCTTTGCCTGCCTCCTCTGCTTTGGCTTTTGGGCTGTGCTGTACTCCCTCTGACCCTTGGCTTTCTCTGTATTACTTCTCTAGAGGTAGGGGGGAAGGGGGGGGCAGCGAGAGGGAGCATGTGTTTTGTCCCCAGGAGGGGACAAAGAACTGAATCAAAGGTACAAGGGGGTCCTGTGCTGTTGTTAAACTATTTATACATATATGTAAATATACTCTGCACATGTTTATTGCCCTTTATACTGTGTGGTGGTTTGAAACTGTCTTTTTAATTTTTCCTTGCAAAGTTCAAAACAGAGAAAGTGAAAGAATGTAAATAAGTCACTATTGGGTGTAAGAAAGCAAAATAACGATTGTTCTAAACACTTCCATTGGATAGATAGAAATGTTTAAGAACTATTACCCAAAACAAAGTAGGCATTCTGCACATTCTGTGTTCGGCAGTGGGGGCAGTTGCTGGGCTGTCTGGCTGCTGTTTCTTCTTCTCTTCTGGCTGAAGATAACACGTACTGACCTTGGCAGCTAAGTTAACAACTTTCTGCTCTAACTAAACTCTGCTTCTCTGTCCAGGGGGGTCGGGGGGGGAAGCTCCTGGGAGAGGGAGGCCCCCTTTGGGAGGGTCCCCTTGGGGGGAAGCAAAGGGAGATTGGTTGTGTTTTTCTGTTGATTGTATATATTTGTGAATGTTGTGAATTTTGTATATTTGTACATATTCATTGCATTTCATCTGCTTGTAAATACAGCTTTTCATTTGCTTCCAGACTGGGCTAGCCTGGTTATTGTCGGTGGGGGGGGAATTTCAGCTCACACCGACACATACTGTTGTATTTAGTTTCTATCTGTAAATACAATTCCATTTTTACTTCCAAATTCTGAGTGTGGTGAGATCTGCTCTCTGGGGCATATTTCCAAAAAAATAAGTTAATGGGGGATGTAACAATAACAATAACCCATAACAATATCTTGATTTGTGGAAGAGATTATTACAGTGCATGACTTTGTTTTCCCTGAAAATTCTGGCTTTTTTACAACGAGTTTGGATGTCTAAAGATGTAGGTAGCTGTAACTGAAAACCCCATCAAGTATTTTAGTGACTTAGAAAGCTAGCTCCCATTGAATTCAATCCAAACTAGGCCTACGATTAATATTCTGGAAAATTCCAATAAATTCACTCTTAAACAGTTTTAGGGAACAACTTTAATCATCTGGCTGTTACATTTATTTTCTGACAGCCTCCATCTCTAGGAGGCTTCAGGAAAATTTCAGATAGGATTATTTAAGAAGTACTGAATAGAATTAAAAAAAAAACCAAAACCAACCTGTTGGGTCTATTGAGATAAAAATCAGTGCTCTAAATTTGATAGAGTGTATTAAAACTAGAAGATGAGTCATTGGGCCACAAATATTTTTCTAATCCAGTACTGTTTTGAAGAGATTCCACCCACTTTTACACAAGGGAAAAATGGTAAGAGAGACTTAAATTCAAACTCTTCTTTTATCAAAGCATACCCAAACAATGAATGGGTTTTAATGAAGGAAGGCAAAGTGTGTTTGTCCTCTCACCAGCAGCATCTGAGCGTGTTTGTGCTCCAAGGTAATTCCGAGTTTCTTTGGTAATACCATCTTCAGGAAACAGACCTCTTCTTTCTCAGGTTTCCAAGTGTCAAGTTACCAAAGTGAACCATTCATTTTGGTTCACTAGTCCAAATTACCAAATATAGTCTTCATTACTTCACTGAACAGATGGGTTAAGATCTAGAACCACAAAAGGAACATGACCTGGCCCTTAATCTCACAAGCTGGGCTGGAAATAGTGGCAATCACATCTCTGGAGCATAATTTGGTTAGAAAACTAGAATTACCTAAGATGTTTTGTGATGGTTTGAAACTGTCTTTTTAATTTTTCCTTGCAAAGTTCAAAACAGAGAAAGTGAAAGAGTGTAAATAAGTCACTATTGGATGTAAGAAAGCAAAATAATGATTGTTCTAAACACTTCCATTGGATACATAGAAACGTTTAAGAACTATTACTCAAAACAAAGTTGGCATTCTGCATTCTGCAGTCAGGGCAGTTGCTGGGCTGTTTGGCTGCTGTTTCTTCTTCTCTTCTGGCTGAAGATAACACACTGACCTTGACGAGCTAAGTTAACAACTTCTCTGCTTTAGCTAACTCTTCTTTCTGTCCAGGGGGGTCTGGGGGGGAAGCTCCTGGGAGAGAGGCCCCTTTGGGAAAGGGCCCCTTTGGGGGGAAGCAAAGGGAGATTGGTTGTGCTTTTCTGTTGATTGTATATATTTGTAAATGTTGTGAATTTTGTATATTTGTACATATTCATTGCATTTCATCATAGATTGTAGATTCTGTTTCTAAATACAGCTTTCATTTGCTTCCAGACTGAGCTAGCCTGGTTATTGTCGGTGGGGGGGGAATTTCAGCTCACACTGACACAATGTTTGAAACAAGATCCACCAACAACTTTAATGTTATGTATTTCTCAGAAGGATTGCAATAATATTGCAATAGAATTGACAGTTATTGCTTTATAACACTATAGGCAGATCCTTTCTCTTGAAGAAATAATATAAATTTTTATATGTATTCCCTTGCAGTACACTCAATGACAGGAAAAGCAGATAAAAGCCTCATAAAGTTGAGGAAAAGGAATAACACTCTTGGCGACAATTATAAAATAAATTGTAATGATTAATAAGAAAAAGTAATAAATTTTATGCTATAAAGAATTAGTCATTGAGCTAGTCTGCAAGAGGAGGACATCTGGACTCGATGCAAGCTTAAATTACTATTTGGATCCCAAAACATCCTTAGTGTAAATTAGATACCTAGTCTCTGAATTTAACTTCATATAATTATTGAAAAAAAATAGGACTATATTGTGCCTTTGACTTTAGTTGTAAAACTCTGAAAATCCAGTAACTGTTACACTTCATATTTCCATCATCTCAGGGTATCATCTTTAAGTACACTTTGGTATTTAAAGTCTAGAACAAGGACACAGTTATGGGTTTGGGGGTTTGTGGGGGATTTTTTTTCAGTACAAAAAGAAATGTGGAAATGCTCTGGTTGTAATGCTCTCATACTGTTTGATGTGAGCAAGGTGTTGTCTTCTGCTAGCTATAGCAATCAGATATCACAGAACCTGACAGCAGTTGCTAAGGGAGTATATTTCTTCGATTTACAACCAGATTATGCATGCTTTGAAATTTGCATGTGAATTTATTGAGCAGTTTCCCCGTCTACATAAAGGGGCCTGAACACTACAGAGGTTGTCATATGAAACGTACATTAGCTAATTGTGAATTTGCCAGGTAGCAATAATACCATGAGACAGAGCAAGTTTTACAGGCAAGAGAAATGTCACAAACTGCCGCACCGGGTGGCACAAGGCATCCTGCCTGTCCCCACAAACCCCTTCCCTCCTTGGCCTGGGCCTCAAGGCCTCGGCACCCCCAGTAACCCCACTGCTCCTCTCATTGCACCGCTTCTGCCTCTCAGCCCCTCGCCCGTGGCCCTCTGTACCCGCTCTCAGCTCTGGGTACCACTAGGATGCCAGGGCCTAGGCAACATCAGTCCATCATGCTTCTCACCTAAGCTGAACGAGCCTCGCCTCCCGTTGCCAAACAACCACCTCCCCGCCTTGCTGGGGACCGGCAGCCATCCTACTCTCACCTGCTGTAGGCAGTGTGCTCCCATTGAGCGTCCACCACCTCTGCCACGTCTTCATTGGAGCGCTACCCTCTGACCACGTTGCATTGCTTCCTCACCCCATTTCCTTTGCCTTATCTGTCAGCTGCGGGTTGGCCAGCGGGCGGGACCTAGACAGTGGCAGCTGTGATTGGTTGGGAGAGCTGCCATTTAGGGTGCTGTCCAGAGGCCGGGTGGCATTGTTTAAAGGCGCTGCACGCAAGTACACGGTGTTTTCTTTCCCTGCGTATGAACGAAGGTGTGGAGTGGTAAGCGACGTCGGGAACTGCTGCCTCAGGTAGATGAGGGTGGCTCAACTTCCGGAGGTCCTCGGGCTGAGCGGCATGCACTGCCGCCTCAGCACCAGGCGGCATCCCCTGCCTTTACTCACAGCAGCGGGGGGTGGGGGGTGGTGCAGAGCCACGTGGGGGGCCAAGGCTGCAGCACCACGTGGAGCTGGAGCCGCCCACGCGGCGTGGGAAGAGGTCGGCATAGATGAGGGCAGCGTTTTCAGTGGATGTAAGTGCGTTTGAAGTAGTGTCCTCAGTGCAGCAAGAGAAGAAGAAGATACAAACAAAGACGTTTCTGAGTGTCATTTAAGGTAGGCGTTAGCCTGCAAACGGCTCTGGGTGCTGCCAGGAGCATCGTCGAGCAACACTCGTAGCGCAGCTGCTGCATGCAATGCAGCTCTAATCTGGTGTAGCTGGCAAGGCAAAATACATCCCGAAAGACATGGGCCGTTGCTGCGAGGCTCTTCCGTGCTCATCTCTTGTCTGTGGTGTGTCCCCCCAAAGAAACCTGAAAGTGAGGGCGACCTAGGCGTGTCCCTTAATCGTCTCCATGTCACGACGGAGGCGCTCACCTGCGGGGGCGTCCCATCCCCCTCATTGCGCAGGGCAAGGGCAGCCTGATGCTGCCTGAAGGGCTGCTATCGTTTTCTTAATAGCGTTTGTTGCACAGGTGTGGGCTTCTTGCCAACCTACCCATATTGCTAACGGATGTTCCTGGGGCTAAACCCACAGGGAGGATGCATCGGATCCCTGTGGCACGATGAAACCTGCGGGATATTTGCATCAACAAACCTTTTAGCTGTGTGGGAATAACTAGATTTATTTAAATTATGCAATGCAACTCAAGTTACCATATCACCACTGTTTGACTTCTGAAAAACAGCCTGAAGTGGCTTTATTTTCATGAGCAAAGTCTGTTCTACAAGTCTTTCAGAAATAAAAAGCCAAAGGCAATTACCAAATGTGTTACTTGTAGCAAACTGTCTTGGGGTTTATTTTCTAACTTTTTGTCAAGTGTTTTGTATGAATTAAAAACTTTAATTGGGGAAATAATGAAGTCAAAATATTGATGGAATATTCTCAAATTCTTAAAGGCAATGAAAGCCACCAGTTGTGGTGGAAACACTAGCAGAAAGTAGTGGCTGTTTCATGCTGCTAATCATTCCCTACAGAATCTTAAGGGGACACACAAAAAAGTAGTGTCATAAATATGCTAGCCAAAACACGTCTTTTAAAATTTTATTGGGAATAAGGGCAAGCAAAGCAGCACGCTGGGCTGAGTAAAGGGACGAAAACACAGCAAGAGCAATACCATTTTTTCCTTCTTATATAGCTATCTCATTTACATAAACAGGCTTATGTTAAATAGAAGGCAGGGATATAATAATGAGTTCTTAGAATGTTCCGGGGTGCTCAGGAGAAGGATAGGATCAAAGGATGAAATAATCTTTCTCACAGTGTCTGCTGAGAGGCCTCCCACCTTAAACATGCTCTGTTCCCAAGGTTTTTTTATCTGAAATCCACACATTCCAAGACAGAGCCAGCACCGCTTTTATCTTTGGTCTGTCTGGTTAGAAATCAGTTCCAGCTTTTTGAAAACAGCTCTTGCGATCTTTTTAAAACAAGCTCCTTGAATTTCACTCCTAACTCACCTTTTGACAAAAATCACATATTCTTACAAATATTGCATATTCTTATTAGATATTAGTAATAATATTCATAACAATTCCCCCATTTCTTTTTTAGCCATAATTGATTTGCATTATTGTGATGGTTTGAAACTGTCTTTTTAATTTTTCCTTGCAAAGTTCAAAACAGAAAAGTGAGAGTATAAATAAGTCACTATTGAGTGTAAGAAAGCAAAATAACGATTGTTCTAAACACTTCCATTGGATAGATAGAAATGTTTAAGAACTATTACCCAAAACAAAGTGGGCACTCTGCACATTCTGCGTTCGGCAGTGGGGGCAGTTGCTGGGCTGTCTGGCTGCTGTTTCTTCTTCTCTTCTGGCTGAAGATAACACACTGACCTTGGCAGCTAAGGTAAAAACTTTCTGCTTAACTAACTCTGCTTCTCTGTCCAGGGGGGTCTGGGGGGAAGCTCCTGGGAGAGAGAGAGGCCCCTTTGGGAGGGTCCCCTTGGGGGGAAGCAAAGGGAGATCGGTTGTGCTTTTTCTGTTGATTGTATATATTTGTGAATGTTGTGAATTTTGTATATTTGTACATATTCATTGCATTTCATTGTAGATTTTAGACTCTGCTTGTAAATACAGCTTTTCATTTGCTTCCAGACTGAGCTAGCCTGGTTATTGTTGGGTGGGGGGGGGAATTTCAGCTCACACCGACACACTTTTTATTTTTGGCGCTCCAACTCGGGGCTCGATTGCTTGTTTGATTTATTTCTGCTCAGATTAGGAAGCAAAATGAAGCTGTTTTGGATTCTGAGTCATTCTATTTCGTCTATTATCAGTGTGATTGTTTACAGATGGGCCGTTTCCTGCATGATAGACAAGATTGTGAGATATGTGGCATATAAGTCGTTTCTTTGGGTTAAGAACAAGTTACTGAATGTTGGTGAATTCTGTTGTGGTCTTATTGGGCTAAGAAGCTATGGTAACTCAACTATGGATGTGCTAGCAGACACATATGAGTTTGTTACTCCTCTTACAACTACAGAGGGTCTTTGGAACCAGTGGTACCCTAGATATCTTGTGCTAGCCTTAATCTTAATTTTGTTGCTTCTTGGAATAATCATATGGCTACTGATAGCACTGTGTCAAGAAAGACATAAGGCTACTTGCTCTTCCAACTCTGCTGTGAATGTGAAAACCAAGCCAGTAAATTTGGTGGCCACTGTAAGCAGAAAGCGTAAAGGAGATGCAGGAGGAGATGCAGATGCTGCAGGAGATGGTGCAGATGGAGATGAGGGTCCTTCTACTCAGGGTCCCTCTGTTAAGAAAGATCCTTCTGATGAGGAAGAGAGGGTTAGCCTTAAAACTCTGGTAGACCTCTTGAGACCCCACATGGATGATGGAGATGTAGGTCAGGATGTAGACCCTGGTAGATTAGCAACTGCTGGCAGAGCCTCTGAACTCAAGGAAATTCAACGGAGGATTACAACAGGATTATGGGGACAGCAACCTCAGGATGATGATGATGATGATGATGAGGATGACATACAGTCAGCTAATGCACCCAGACAGGAAATTAGACATGTGAGGAAGGATTACATCAGAGGAGATAATGAGCCAGTCCTGTCTTGGCTAGCCAGGTGTTTTGATATGGGAGCCCCAGCATTGGTGGTAGGCGACAAGTCGGCCTCTCAGTTGGGGATGCTCTCAAAGGATACAGGCATAGACAGGCATCTAGGCAAGTGCATTGGTAAAGTTTCTCTGTGGGCACGCCTCCTACTGGCAGTCTCGCTGAGGTACCCCAGCAGAGATGATTTACCATGGAACCCTAAGCCTTGGACCACAATAGCTGAGGGAATCAAGCGTCTGAGAGAGTTTGCTGTGAGAGAAGTAATGTATGGAGATCATAAGACTCTGAATCCTGATGAAATTCCTGTTGGAACAGGCCTTGCCAAAAAGCTCATTAAGCTTGCTCCTCCTAATTATGCTACTATTCTGGCAAGCAGGATTGTGGCAAGAAATTATGGTGGAGTGCCTCCCACTGTTGGCCATTTCACTGACCAAATGAGGCAATTGGAGGATAGTCTTGCACGTACTTCTTTGGTTTCAGCCATTGAAACTTTGTCTGGAAAGATGGAGAATTGCATGAAAGAGCTGAAGGAGGAACTTAAAACCTCCATATCCAACTTGATGAAGGGGGATGATTCTGATTCCTCTTCCTCCAGATGGATACAAGTTTCAGCTGTTAGGAACAGACGTGCTCCAAGAAGGCCATTCCAGAATAGGTCAAACCAAAACAGACAGCAGAGGCAATCACGTGGCAGTATCTGGATAACTCTGCGTGATCAGTTTGGTGAGAACATGAACAGATGGGATGGTCAACCAACTTCTGATCTTTTCAAGAGGTTACGGGAGCTGCAGAGGGGCAGATCCCGAGGTAGCAATACCAGGAGGGTAGCTGTCGCTTCCTCAGTTTCCCAGAACAACTCTGATAGCTCCAACAGTGATCCTAATTCTGGTGCTGGACATTGTGCCAGCTGTACATGTGGAGGTAATCCCCACCATTAGGGGTGCCCTGCCTTCCGCCAGGGGGAGGTAAGGGATAATGGAGATAACAGAATCTATTGGGATGTGTACATCCAGTGGCCTGGCACTTCAAAATTTCAGAAGTACAGGGCCTTGGTTGACACAGGAGCTCAGTGCACCATAATACCATCAAATTATCAAGGGGGAGAATCTATAACTATTCAGGGAGTCACTGGTGGATCTCAAGAGTTGTTTAAGATAGAGGTTGATATAAGTTTAACTGGGAAGCAGTGGAAGAAACATACTATTGTAACAGGTCCTAATGCACCTTGTATTTTGGGAATTGACTTTCTGAGAGAAGGGCGTTTTAAAGACCCTAAGGGTTACAAATGGGCTTTTGGAATAGCAACTGTAGAAATTGATGGAGGAAAATTGAAGTTGTCCATTAGACCTGAGCTTTCAGATGAATCTGCAGTTGTGGGACAACATGAGATAGAGGATGTAAAGCTGCCGGTTGCTTCTCAAACTGTGCATCACAGACAATACAGAACCAACCGTGACTCTTTGGTGCCCATTCAAAACTTGATTCGTCAGTTGGAGAGTCAGAAGGTCATCAGCAAAACTCATTCACCTTTCAACAGTCCAGTCTGGCCTGTGAGAAAGCAGAATGGAGAGTGGCGTCTGACACTTGATTTCCGTGCCTTGAATGAAGTAACTCCACCCATGAGTGCAGCTGTGCCAGACATGATGGAACTCCAATATGAGCTGGAATCCAAAGAGGCCAAATGGTATGCGACCATAGACATTGCTAATGCTTTCTTCTCTATTCCCATAGCAGAGGAATGCAGGCCTCAGTTTGCTTTCACCTGGAGAGGCATTCAGTACACATTCAATCGTTTGCCCCAGGGGTGGATTCACAGTTCAACCATCTGCCATGCAGTGATCCATGATGCTTTGGAGAAAGGTGGAGCTCCAGAACACATTCAGTTCATCGATGACATCATCGTCTGGGGTGAGACTGCTGAAGAAGTCTTCGAGAAAGGTAACAAAATCCATTGACATTCTCTTGCAAGCTGGTTTCGCTATCAAGCGAGACAAGGTGAAAGGACCTGCCAGAGAAATCCAGTTTCTGGGAGTGCGGTGGCAAGATGGTCGCCGTCACATCCCAAAGGATGTGATAAACAGAGTCTCCACCATGGCAAATCCCATCAATAAGAAAGAAACTCTGCCTTTCTTAGGCATAGTGGGATTTTGGAGACTGCACATTCCTGGATACAGTCAGATTGGGAAACCTCTTTATGATGTGACTCGAAAGAGAAACAGTTTCCAGTGGGGTCCTGAGCAACAAGGAGCTTTTGAGCAGATCAAGCGAGAGGTAGTCCAAGCGATGGGTCTGGGACCTGTCCGAACTGGTCCAGACATTAAGAACATTCTGTACACGGCCTCGAGTGACAAGGGTCCAACCTGGTGCTTATGGCAAAGAGTTCCAGGTGAGACACGAGGACGTCCTCTTGGTTTCTGGGGTCGTGGCTACAGAGGCTCAGAGGCAAACTACACTCCAACAGAGAAAGAGATTTTAGCTAGCTGCTTATGAAGGAGTGAAAGCTGCTTCTGAAGTGATTGGAACTGAGTCACAACTTCTTCTAGCTCCTAGATTGCCAGTTCTGAATTGGATGTTCAAAGGCAAAGGTTCTTCACCACATCATGCAACAGATGCTACCTGGTCTAAGTGGATGGCTCTGATAACACAGAGAGCTCGAATGGGAAATCTCGAAAGGCCTGGTTTGGTGGAGGTGATCACACACTGGCCAGAAGGCACAAGCTGTGCAAAACCTCCAGAGGAGAGAGTAACTCGTGCAGAGGAAGCTCCTCCTTACAGTGATCTGTCTGATGATGAAAAGAGATATGCTTTGTTCACAGACGGTTCCTGTTGTCTTGTTGGAAACAAGCGAAGGTGGAAGACTGCAGTGTGGAGTCCAACGTGCAGAGTTGCAGAGGCAAGAGATCGAGAAGGAGAATCCAGTCAGTTTGCTGAGGTAAAAGCTGTCCAGCTAGCCCTTAACGTAGCTGAACGTGAGAGATGGCCAAAGCTTTATCTCTACACCGACACATGGATGGTAGCCAATGCCTTGTGGGGTTGGCTGAAAGACTGGAAAAAGAATGGCTGGCAGAGAAAAGGAAAGCCAATCTGGGCTGCAGATCTGTGGCAAGACATCGCTGCTCGTATTGAGAGAATCCCAGTGAAAGTGAGACACATCGATGCTCACATTCCGAAGAGCAAAGCTACTGAGGAACAGCAACACAGCCATCAGGCAGATCTGGCTGCAAGAGTTTCCCAAGTGGATACAAGCTCTGATCTTGATCCTGATGTTGACTGGAAACACCGAGGTGAGCTGTTCTTAGCTCAGTGGGCCCATGATTCGTCAGGACATCAAGGCAGAGATGCAACCTACCAATGGGCTCGTGACAGATCCATTGACATTTCCATGGATGCTATCACACAAGTCATCCATGACTGTGACATTTGTGCTGCTATTAAGCAGGCAAAGCGGATCAAGCCCTTATGGTACGGTGACCGATGGTCCAAGTACAAGTATGGTGAAGCCTGGCAGATTGACTACATCACTCTACCTCGTTCTCGATCTGGTAAGCAGTATGTGCTGACTATGGTAGAGGCAATCACTGGATGGCTGGAAACTTATCCAGTTCCTCATGCAACTGCACGTAACACCATTCTTGGTCTGGAAAGACAAATCCTGTGGAGACACGGAACTCCAGAGAGGATTGAGTCGGACAATGGAACTCACTTCAAGAACAATCTTGTGAAAAACTGGGCCAAAGAGCACGGCATCGAGTGGATATTCCTCATTCCCTACTATGCACCAGCTGCAGGGAAGATCGAACGCTACAACGGTTTGCTGAAAACCACTCTCAAAGCCATGGGGGGTGGATCTTTGAAAAACTGGGAGAAACATTTAGCACAAGCAACCTGGTTGGTGAATAGTAGAGGTTCAGTGAATCGAGCTGGACCTGCCCAATCAGATTTGTTGCGAAAGGAGGAAGGTGACAGAGTTCCTGTTATCAGAGAAAAGAATCTGTTAGGCAAAACTGTTTGGGTGTTTTCTCCTTCAGGAGAGGCCAAGCCTGTCCGAGGGGTGGTTTCTGCTGAAGGTCCTGGTCACACCTATTGGGTGATGCAAGAAAATGGCGAAATTCAGTGTATTCCACAAATAAATCTAACTTTGGCTGAGAGAGGTTAAATTCAGAGTGTTGTACAGATACGACATCGTGCCCAAGAGGAGAATCCATGAGATCTACGGCGCACGAACACTAAGAACCCTGAGAGCCCTGAGTCACCTGAGAGTCCCTGTTCCTTTCTTCGCTCCATCTGCGATGAAATAAGGTGTTTGCTGTTTTTCCTGGCACTTGGTGCCATGGTTTAGCTAGTCATGAGGTTTAGGGTGACAGGTTGTAGTCGATGATTTTTGAGGTCTCTTCCTGTCTTCTTGATTCTATGATTCTATGATTCCTGTGATTTGACCCTTTTGACTCATCTACATCTGAGATAGCCGGAATGGACTATGGTCTTCATTCACTCATTGCTGTAAATATTGTTTTAGATTAGACAAATAGTAGTAGCATCCAATGGAATTGTTTAGAAGGGGTGGACTGTGATGGTTTGAAACTGTCTTTTTAATTTTTCTTTGCAAAGTTCAAGCAGAGAAAGTGAAAGAATGCAAATAAGTCACTATTGGGTGTAAGAAAGCAAATTAATTATTGTTCTAAACACTTCCCTTGGACAGATAGAAATGTTTAAGAACTATTACTGAAAAGAAAGTGGGCACTCTGCAATCTGCAGTGGGGGCACCTTGATGGGGTGTCTGTCTGCTGTTTCTTCTTCTCTTCTGGCTGCTGTTTCTTCTTCTCTTCTGGCTGAAGATAACACACTGACCTTGGCAAGCTAAGTTAACAATTTCTCTGCTTTAGCTAACTCTGCTTTCTGCCGGGGGGGTCTGGGCGGAGGCAGCCCCTGGGAGAGAGGCCCCTTGGGAGAGGTCCCCTTTGGGTGGGAAGCAAAGGGATTTTGGTTGTGCTTTTATGTTGCTTGTATATATTTGTAGAAGTTGTGAATTTTTTATATTTGTATATATTCGTTGCATTTCATCATAGATTGTAGATTCTGCTTGCAAATACAGCTTTCATTCGCTTCCAGACTGAGCTAGCCTGGTTATTGTCGGTGGGGGGGGAATTTCAGCTCACATTGACACACTGGGCGGAACACGATTTTTACTCACCCTTGTCCAGGTCTTCGTGCACAAAGAATTACAAGGGGTAACGTATTGCCAATTGAACAAAAGGGATTTCTTTGCTTGCTCTTATTCAGCTTCCGAAAGCACTGATTTTCCATTCCCCGTAGTCACACTGAAGCCACCGGAAGCCTCAGTGGGGGCCCCCTTCAAATGAGGCCAAAGGACAGAGAAGTCAAAGCTTTCCCTGTCAACGCACCAAATTGTCATAAATACACTAGCCAAAAAATGTCTTTTAAAATTTTGTTGGGAATAAGGGCAAGCAAAGCAGCACGCTGGGCTGAGGAAAGGGACGAAAACACAGCAAGAGCAATACCGTTTTTTCCTTCTTATATAGCTATCTCATTTACATAAACAGGCTTATGTTAAATAGAAGGCAGGGATATAATAATGAGTTCTTAGAATGTTCTGGGGTGCTCAGGAGAAGGATAGGATCAAAGGATGAAATAATCTTTCTCACAGTGTCTGCTGAGAGGTCTCCCGCCTTAAACATGCTCTGTTCCCAAGGTTTTTTTATCTGAAATCCACACATTCCAAGTCAGAGCCAGCACCACTTTTATCTTTGGTCTGTCTGGTTAGAAATCAGTTCGAGCTTTTCGAAAACAGCTCTTGCGATCTTTTTAAAACAAGCTCCTTGAACTTCACTCCTAACTCACCTTTTGACACAAATCACATATTCTTATGGATATTGCATACTCTTATTAAATATTAGTAATAATATTCATAACAGTAGGCTTCTAATTATTTTTAGAATAAAACATTTTGGATTCTCAGTGTTTTAGAAGAAATGGTACTTCTGCATACTCTTTCATTTTCAGTAAAAACTCAGCAATGGGATTTTGTTTATAGTTTGGCCAAGAGGACAAAAGGCTGTTTTTCATTGAGTAAATAATATTTTTTCCCCTCTAATGACTGGTTGACTTAAGATGTCATATGTCCCATTTTCTGAAGCGATCAGGGCAAGCTTATAAAGAAATGTTTTGTCTTTTAGTATTAAATCTTAATTAAAATTAAGTATCTAAGAGTCTCTGTAGCCTTTAATCTTTCTGCTATGGCTAGAAGGCTCAACCTCAGGGTTGCTGTCAGACAACATGCTGAGTTGGAACCTGCCTGAAGTCTTCTGGCAGCTGTCTGTATTCCCTTTTTGTCCCCTTTCAGAGAAAGGGAGATGTTTTATGCCACAAAGGTTGTTGGACCCCAAAGTCCTTTTCTGCGCAGGGACATTGGGAATTTCACTGCCAGTAGCGTGTCAGCATTCATTCAGTGCTGGAAGCTACCCTCATTCTCCTCTTCAGTGCCTGTACAGATCTGAGTTAAAATGCAGCTCTTGGCGCCAGGTCTGAAGCTCAGTGCCGCTCCTTCTTCCCAGGAGGTGTGTAACTTACTGGTTGTGCTGCTGAGGTGTGAATTTGCCCTGGCAACTCCTGGGGCATCTCCAGGCCACTGTGTTCCTTTCCCTGGCTGCGGCCTCAGGAAAACTGTGACCGCCACTCTCTTTCTCACATTGTAAACCTGCTGCTGTGCCGTGACAAATCCTTAATCCTGCCTGCTAGGGTCAGCTTCCTGGAGGCAGATATTGTTGTCTTCCTTGCCTTTTTTTTCCCCCTATTGTTTGTACTCCAGATAGCTTAAAAAGAATGATGCTACTGCTTGCCCTTACTGCCATGGCCTGCAAAAATGTGCAAATTAAAAGCATTTGAGAAACTTTAAAAATGAAATGCTAATAGAGGTGAAGTGCCTGCAGGATGGGATAGTCTGTGGTCAGGGACTGTCAAAACCAGAAATTTTGGGTACTGGTGAGTTTTATTGGGCTTGCCTCCATGCTAGGCTTATTGTGCAAGGTGTTTAAGATGACAATGCCCTCACCTGGAGGGACCCCATTAGAATTGGGGGAGTCTACAGGCAAACAAAGACCAAAATTTCACTTGGAGGCAAAGGCTTGCCTTTTGCAAATTAACTTGTAGAACACCTAAAAGTTAACCTTTTCTATAAATCCACATAAAATTAAAGTATGTATGATGTAGGTCTCTAAAAATGGATGTGAATAAATCAGCTGGGGTTTGTCGCTTTCTTTTTTTCTTAGAGTCACCACGATGCCTGGGTTTCTTCCGGTGACTGCTGAATCCTGCTGGCCCAAAGATGTGGGAATTGTTGCACTGGAAATATATTTTCCCTCTCAGTACATGGACCAGACAGAGCTGGAGAAGTATGATGGTGTGAATGCTGGCAAATACACCATTGGGTTAGGCCAGTCAAAGATGGGGTTCTTCTCTGATCGGGAGGATATCAATTCTCTCTGTTTGACTGTGGTTCAGAAGCTCATGGAGAGGAACAGCCTTTCCTATGACTGCATCGGGAGATTAGAAGTTGGAACAGAGACAAGAGTTGATAAATCAAAATCTGTAAAGACTGTCCTGATGCAACTTTTTGAAGAATCTGGTAATACGGATGTAGAAGGAATCGACACCATGAATGCATGCTATGGAGGCACTGCTGCTCTCTTTAATGCTATTAATTGGATTGAATCTAGTTCTTGGGATGGTAAGTTCAGGGTATTTTTTTGAAAAGTTGCATCAGTCTCTATTTCTGAGTAGTATGCCTTGCAATTACAGTGTTTGTGTTCAACCATATAAAATTCAGATGGTAAACTCTTGTATGCTTCTGAAGTCTATCTTAAATGCTCTGGGGATTTGCCACTAGTTCAGTTCTAGGCAAAAAATAGCAACATGGATAATCATCACGGTTTTTTCCTCTAAATCTTGGTGGCTGCCAGGACTGAAGAGCCTATTAATCCTGGAGTCATCTCCTCTATAACCAAAGTCTAAAGTTGCTGATGGGTATTAAAATGTATTACATTCTCGTCTACTTTTCATACTTCTGTGTTTTTCACAGGACGCTATGCACTTGTTGTTGCTGGAGACATCGCTGTGTATGCCACTGGAAATGCCAGACCAACAGATGGAGCTGGTGCTATTGCTACGCTAGTTGGTCCAAATGCTCCGTTAATTTTTGAGAGAGGTTAGTCCTGTGAGTGTTGTGAAATGTAAATTCTCGCCGAAAATAAGTGGCAGAGATATTTATAAAGGTTTAATAAATATTTATTTACACTATATTACAAGTGATATACAATTGCTATTTACAGGTTCTAATATTCAGTTGGAAAGAATCAATTCTGCAGAATGTATACATACAGGCACTTTAAATAGTTTGAGGAAATCTATAAATTTAGAAAGTGAAACTAACTCAGAAAGAGGTAAGGGGGGGGGGGGGGTTAGTTCTTGCCGGGGATCGGCAAGCCCACAAACAGGCAGTTTGCACAAACTACTACAGAAACTCTATGAGGAAATATTTATCTTACTCGCTAACTGAAGAAACTTCACGAGATCTTTTCTTAATACTGTTTTATATTCCTGGAAATTGTAGCACGGATGTATCGTAATAAAGCAGTTGAAATGGCGCCGACCGTGTGGCGCTGTGCCGCGTGGTTGCGGCTCCTCTTGGAACAAAAGGGTCCTGGAAGATTGCCGGTGAACACGGAGGCTTTGCAAGGCAGTTCGTGGGATGCGCTGTGTAAAACAAGCTTGCCGCCACAGGGGAAAAAGACTTGTTGCTGCGGTTGCAGGATGCAGCCAAAAGTGGCTCCTCTGCGAAGCTGGGGCGACCCTTTCTGCGGTCTACGGAGATCGGCTGGGGAGGTGCCAGTCCTTGCCGGAACGATGTCCTCACCTCAGGGCGGCTGCGGAGATCCGGGACGGGCGGTGAGCTCGCCGGTCAGTCAGGCAAAAAGCGGCGATCTGCAGCAATGCACTCGAACACGCCTGTTATAAACGATCCTCACACTTTACAGTTTTAAGAATGAGGATATTTTATTCTGAGTAAAATAAGTAAAAGCAGCGCTGGGCATCAGGGGGGCTTCTCCTGCCCCTCCTCCGAGACGCACTGACCAGACCCTGAGGCCCCATTTTTATGGTGTGTGAATTTCGCACCATCAGCAGTTTCTTATCAGTTCCTTTTTATTGCTCATCCAATTGGGTCTTTTACGATGAAAGCCGATGGTCTTTTTCAGATGTCCCTCTTCTGATCCTGGTCTTTGCACATGCTCAGTTAATACATCACGTAGTACTATGTTCTTTATCCTTGTGCCGCCTGGTTCCACTACCTAACTTGGCAGAAACCGTTCAAGATAAGATATATAAGGGTTATGTCATGGGGCCCTGATGCTACACACAGCTGTACATTGTAACTAAATCTCTACAAATCCAAGCATGCTTTTTTTACATTTTAAGCTCTACACTATATAATTAGCAAATAACTCTTTTCTTACTTATTACAATTCCCACTTTTACTTTTTCCAAGGAATCATTTATTTGTGAATTATATCAGCAAGTTTGTGTCGGTGTGAGCTGAAATCCCCCCCCCACCAACAAGTAACCAGGCTAGCCCAGTCTGGAAGCAAATGAAGACTGTATTTACAAGCAGAGAAATGCAATGAATATGTACAAATATACAAAATTCACAACATCTACAAATATATACAATCAACAGAAAAGCACAACCAATCTCCCTTTGCTTCCCCCCAAGGGGACCCTCCCAAAGGGGCCTCTCTCTCTCCCAGGAGCTTCCCCCCAGACCCCCCTGGACAGAGAAGCAGAGTTAGTTAAGCAGAAAGTTGTTAACTTAGCTGCCAAGGTCAGTGTGTTATCTTCAGCCAGAAGAGAAGAAGAAGAAAACAGCAGCCAGACAGCCCAGCAACTGCCCCGACTGCAGAACGCAGAATGTGCAGAGTGCCCACTTTGTTTTGGGCAATACTTCTTAAACATTTCTATCTATCCAATGGAGGTGTTTAGAACAATCAGTATTTTGTTTTCTTACACCCAATAGTGATTTATTTACACTCTTTCACTTTCTCTGTTCTGAACTTTGCAAGGAAAAATTACAAAGACAGTTTCAAACCATCACAAAGTTATATCTCCAGACTCTTTGAAAGTTTCTCAAAGAGAGATAAAGCTTCTGAAGCTGCTTCCAGAGAAATACTGGTTTCAGTGGTGGGTTCTAGTTCACGTATAATCATCAAATTTACTTTTTCAATCCTTTGGTTAACAAAAGATATTAGTTTATTAATTATACAGGGACCAAAAGTCAATGCCAATAACATTATTATCAGAGGTCCCATAAGAGTCGATAATAAAGTGGTTAACCAAGGGGATTGATTAAACCAACCCTCATACCAAGATTGAGTATTTTCCCATTCCTTTTTTCTTTTTTCCAAACCCTCTCACACTTTTCCCAGTGAATCCCTTACCACTCCAGTATGATCAGCATAAAAGCAGCATTCTTCCCCCAAGGCAACACATAAGCCTCCCGCTTGTAGAAACAATAAGTCTAGTCCCCGCCTGTTTTGTAAGGCCACTTCTGATAGGGATGTTAATGACTTTTCCAAATATGAAATGGATTTCTCTATTCGTTCTAAATCTTCATCCACAGCTGCTCTGAGTGATGATAACCCTTGTTTTTGTTGGATTAAGGATGCTGCCCCAGTTGCCGTTCCTGCAGTGCCCAGTCCCATTAAGGTAGCAATGGTAATTGCAGTAATAGGTTCCCTTTTAGTGATTTTGTGATTCCTATTTTCCCAATACACAGACATGGTCTCTTCAGTATGGTACAAGATTCTTGGTAAAATCATTGCTAATACACAATATTCTTGCTTCAGCATTAAAGTTTTGTTTGACACACATGGAGTTATTCCAGTCCTGGAGCAGATCCATTTAGTCCCATTTGGGTCTATATACCACAAGAAATTCAGCTCCCGTCTATCCCTACTTGTACACACATCATTTATTATATCAGGGGGTATTTGTCCTATACACTTACCCTTGCCTTTAACCTTCCCATCCTTTCATTATGATTCCAATTGCATTCAGATGGGTTTGAGAGATTGCTACCTCTATATGTCACATTTATTCCGATAGCCTCATAAAATGGGGGCCTAACATCATAACATAACCAGCGATGTTTAGTTTTGTTGGGATCAGTATTGTTCAGAGCAACATAGGAGGCCTGCATCATTTCCCACAATGGATCAGAATATTCCCTCATAACAGGGGGGCTAACTGTGGAATTTCCAGTTCCCCTAATGGTGGATTTTCTAATCTCTCTCGTATTGTTCCTGTCATTAACTTTTCCAGTAAGTACTTGGTTAGGTCCTACCACTTGGGAAGGAGTGACTTCCTCCTTCTTTATGAGTATTAGGCCTCCCCTATCAGTCCCTGGTTCCCAGTATCTAAATCCCCAAGTCTTTCCTAGTAACCATCCTTGATTCATAGGGTCGGTTACATTTAGTACCAAATATTGACAGGCGCTCCGGCCTCTACTCCAGTTAAACTTCGAAGGCTTACACCCTGGGGGCCCCCATCCAATCTTTAGAAAAGGGTCCTTATTCCTTGGGGTCCATGTTGTAGCAATAGAAACACAGTCCCAATGGGCACAATAATATTGATCAGGAACATTACAATAGCTTTTCCCTGGGTTACTACTGGGACACAAATAATATTCTTTCTCCTTCAAGCAGGGTTGTATAGGAACTAAATCACAATGGTGGGTAGAGAAGCTGGGGGCACCAGGGGTGACCACAGCTTTAATGACCTTCCGGTCTTCCCATCTAGATAATGTCCACTTAAAAGACCGATGTAAATCATTTGGTACCACAGTGTCCAGTAATAGACCTATTAAAATGCCCCCTACAAGGCTCATGTTAGGTCTCCACACTGATATATCTCTCTGCCTTCCCATTGCCTACTCCTTAGCAGGGAGCAGTGGGGTATAAGTTCTTCTCGGCAGCAGTAGATATTCTTCAGGGACCTTTTAGTTGTAATAGTCGGAGCCTTTCTTCTACTTGTTCTAAGAGGGGGTTAGGTCTCCTGGACACTCTAGATAGTTCCCACTCTTGCTCACTTGATTCTCCTATCTCTAAACTTGTTAAATTATGGCAACACTTATCCAGTACCCACGATCCTCTAACTCCTTTTACATGAGTTACTAACCTCTGCAGTTCCCAAGCAAATGCTATCAAATTTTGATTTTCTCTGTTTTCCACTACATAGGCCCAATTTTCGATTATACTCTCCTCAGGAGCCCCGTGGTGATTAGTCCAGTGAGATTCAAACACCCTCACTGCATGTGGTTCCAATGTTTCAAGCTGATACTGATCCCAACAACTTGAACATACACCCTGTATAATAACAAATACCCTATTTATCCAATATATACACTTACATCCACCACAATAAAATTTTACCCAATAGCTACAATTTTTCTCACCACAATCACAATTCTGCTTTAGTTTTCTATGAACGTGTTTATTTGTCATAAAGTGATAACAATTTACAAGCAGCTCATGGGCAGTGGTTATAATTTCTTGAGCCCAAAAAGGGGGATTTACCACTTCCCCTATTAATTCAGTTATTAATGGAAGTAACACTCGGCGATAGCGGTGACTCTCGTATTTATATTCTTCAGTGGCTGTCAATTGTATCAGGTTCATCCAGGTTCAGGCCTTAGAGAATTTCAGCTTCAAAGGATCGTCACTAGCAGTAACTTTCCACTTTTCAGGACATATCAGGCCCTTTACCCTGCTGATGTGGGTCCATCCTCTTTCAGCGGTGCGGACTGCCGAATCTGTTGTAAGCAATACAAGAAAAGGACCTTCCCATTTAGGGGTTAATGTGGATTCTTTCCACACTTTGATTAACACACTATCTCCAGGTTGGAGGATGTGGGTTGCTAGGTCTAGGGGTGGTCTCTGAGTTACTAGCCCCTTTTTCCTTAATTCTTGTCTCCTTTTCATCAAGTTTATTATAAATTCTTGCAAAATTTTATCTTTCACCCTTGGATGTTCTAATGGAACTTCAAAATCATAGGGCATCCCATACAGCATTTCAAAAGGGCACACCCCAACATCCATTCTGGGTTGAGTTCGAATATGTAATAAGGCTAATGGTAAACACTTCACCCAACTCATTTTTGTTTCCATCATTAATTTTGTAAGATGTTTCTTTATTTCCCCATTCATATGCTCCACATTTCCAGAGCTTTGGGGCTGCCACGGAGTATGGTATTCCCACTTAATTCCTAGAGCCTCCATCACTTCCCTTATTATTCTAGATGTAAAATGGGATCCCCTGTCTTAATCTATGGCTGTTACTAACCCACAACGAGGGATGATTTCCTCTAACAGTATTTTGACTACTGTTCTAGCATTAGCTCTTGCCACAGGGAATGCTTCCACAAAGTGGGTTAGGTGATCTACCAGTACTAATAGGTGTTGATATCTCCCAACCTTGGGTAAATCAGTAAAATCTACCTGTATCCTCTCAAAGGGTCTTTTTGCCAACTCTCTTCCTCCTAATACTCGTTCCCTCAACTGTCTCTTATTAACTCGTTGACAGGTTAAACAGCCCTCTATCATTTTCTTTGCTATCCCGTATATCCCTACACAGGCATATTTGGACTCAAACTGATCCACTAGGGCTTGTATTCCCCAATGGGTTTGAGTGTGTAATTTTTCTATAATTCCCCTAGCCAGGCCTTTTAGTATTACCTCCCTTCTGTCAGGTAAAATCCATTTACCTTCTTGTTACATAGCTCCCATTTGAGATACCTTCTCTTTTTCCTTCTGTGTGAAACTAACCACAGTTTCTGGATTCATTGGGCTTACACTCATATTCAATAAAGCCACCCTTTTTGCTTCTTCATCAGCTAAGTTATTTCCTTTAATTGTCTCAGCTATCCCTTTCCGATGTCCTTTTATATGGACCACTGCTATTTGTTTAGGTCCCCTTAAAGCCAACAGAATTTCTTTTATAAGCGTTTCATGCACCAGTCCCTTTCCTTGACTATTCAAAAGTCCCCTTTCCTCCCAAATTTTTCCAAAAGTATGTACTATCCCATATGCATATTTGGAGTCGGTATAGACTGTTCCCACCTGATTCTTTAATAATTGTAATGCCCTCAGTAAAGCATATAATTCACAAGCTTGGGCTGACCATTGTTTACACAGGGGCCCTGACTCCACTACCTGAGATGTTTTTCCATTTATGATTGCATATCCTGATTTTCGCTTTCCTTCTACTACTCGTGAGGACCCATCTATAAACAGCTTCTCTCCCTCAGGCAATTCTTCCTCTTCCAAATCTTCCCTTACCTTAGCTTGTCTTTCTATGAGTCAAATGCACTCATGGGCCAAGTCTGAATTAGGTTCTCCATATAGGAATTGAGCAGGATTTAATGCCCCTGTGGTTTGTAATGTTAATTTAGGTGAATGTATCAAAATTCTCTCATACTTCAAGAGCCTGCTATCAGTTAACCACTGATCAGCCTTCTGGTTCAGTATTCCCCTAAGGTCATGAGGAGTATATACTATCAGTTCCCCCTCTAAGGTAACTTTTTTGGCTTCTTCTATTAACAAAGCTGTGGATACCACAGCTTGCAAGCAAGTAGGCCACCCTTTACTAACTGGATCTAACAACTTTGAATGATAGCCTATGGGTTTCTTATGTCCTGCCCAGTCTTGAGTTAAAACTCCATAAGCAGTTCCTTCTTCTGTATTAACATATAAAAAGAAAGGTTTCCTTACATCTGGTAAACTTAATCCCGGAGCTTCAACAAGGTCTGATTTTAAAATTTTCAATTTCATATCATCTTCCTGGCTCCACTTCAGCAAACCATCTTTAGTTAATTTTTCATATAAAAAAATTACTTTCTTACTATAATTCTCAATCCACTGTCTACAATATCCTAATAATCCCAAGAGTTGCTGGATTTGCCTTTTAGTTTTTGGTGGTAGCAAGTCCAGTATCCCCTGTATTCGTTGAGGATCTAATAATTTTTCTCCCTTGTCTAGCCAGTGACCCAAATATTTTACCTTCTCTTCAGTAATCTGCAGTTTTGATTTTGAAACCTTTAATCCTTTAAGGCTGAGAAAATTCAATACCTTAATACTCGCCTTCCTCACCTTTTCTTGTTCTTTTCCTGCTAGCAACAAATCATCCACATACTGCAAGAGAGTCACTTCAGGATCCACCTCAAAATCCTGCAATACCTGCTCCAGAGCTTGCCCAAAAAGGTTGGGGGACTCTGTGAACCCCTGAGGCAATAGTGTCCATCTCAATTGTTGGGTTTTCCGAGTGTCTATATTTTCCCATTCAAATGCAAAATAGTCCCTACTTTCTCTTTTTAACGGACAAGCCCAAAAAGCATCCTTTAAATCTATCACACTATACCAAACATTCTCTGGAGATAATTTGCACAATAAGGTATATGGATTTGCTATGACTGGAAATCGAGTGAGGGTTCTTTGATTCACCGCCCTCAGATCCTGAACTAACCTGTAAGTTCCATCTGGCTTCCTAACGGGTAATATTGGAGTATTATGAGGGGACATACAAGGCTCCAATAGCCCTTGTGCTAACAATCTATCAATTATAGGTTGTAATCCTCTTTTAGCTTCTTGGGAAATTGGATATTGTCGGACTCGTATTGGTTCTGATGGGGTTTTGATGGTGACTTCTAATGGTTCAATATCTAATTTCCCCGCTGAGTCTGGTGTGTACCAAACTTCAGGATTTATTTCCTTTTCATCTTCCACGGTTAGAGTGTATAGTTTTATTTTTATTCCTTGTTTATTACTTTCCAAATTTATTCCTAATTGTACCATTAAATCCCGTCCTAGCAAATTATATTCTGTCTCTGGGACCAATAAAAAATTTCCTAAGGAAAATTTAGTAGGAGACTCAATTTCCACCTCTTTAATGAGGGGTACTTTAAAAGGTTCTCCTTTCGCCCCAATTACCTGTATTTTTTCATGAGATTCCTTACATCCCTGGGGAACATTTTGTATGGTAGATCTTTCTGCTCCTGAACCTACCAAAAATGTAAATTCTTGTTGCTGGGGACCCAGTTTTAATTTTATCAAGGGCTCCTGGATGTTACGAGTCCCCAGCAAATAGAGCCCCTGACCTCCCTAATCTTCCTGAAACATTTTTTCATCCTGCAACCGTTTTCTACAGTTGCGTTTTAAATGACCCTTCCCCTGGCAATAATAACACTCAAATTCTTTCTGGGCTTCAGTACCCCTCTGGGAAGACCTGTTATTTCTCCTTTTCAAGTCTGTCCCCTGCTGGTCTTTTTCTCGTACTGCCGCAGCAAAAATCCTGGCTTGCTTCTTCTGGCTTTCTTCCTCTCTTCTTACGTATACCTTCTGCGCTTCACGTAACAATTCATCTAATCCCCTTTCCTGCCAATCTTCTAATTTCTCTAACTTTTTCCTAATATCCACCCATGATTTGGCCACAAACTGAGTTTTTAATAAAGCCTGCCCCATTGCTCCATCAGGATCTACTCCCGAGTAAAGTCGGAAGGATTTCCGCAGTCTTTCTAACCACTCGGTGGGGGTTTCATCTTTCTTTTGTCTTTCATTAAAGGCCTTATCAATATTTTGTCCTCAGGGCACTGACTCTCTAATTCCTTGCACGATTATGTCCCTCAAATCAGACATCTCATTCCTGTGTGCTGGGTTTGGTGGTCCCAATTTGGCCGTTGTAAGGGCCATTTGACCTCCCCAGCTGGTCCTTGCTGGTGTCTTTGTTCCCAGTTCCTCATCCTGGCTCTCCTAATCATTTTTCTCTCTTCTGCAGTAAACAATATTCGCAAAATTGCCTGCAACTCATCCCAGGTATATATGGAGGGTCCCAAAAATTGATCAAATCTTTCTGCCACTCCCAAGGGATCCTCCAAGAGGTTTCCCATTTCCTTTTTAAAATCCCTAACATCTCCAGAGCTCAAGGGAACTGATACAAATCCGACTCCTGGTTGGGGCCCGCCCATGGCAATTTCCCTTAGGGGGTATAGCTGTTCTTTTTTTTTCCTAGTCTGGCTCCTAGTCACAGGCCTATGGGAATTTGCCTCTTCCGGCCCTGGCAAATCTTCAGGGGGTATTTCAGGGGCTTCTTGGGGAGGAGCTGTAGGGGGTTCTCCC
>NW_026539246.1:0-84348 GCF_027791375.1 Indicator indicator | reverse complement strand
TGAGGTCAGCGCCATTTTGGCAAGGTCGGCACCATCTTTGTGAGGTAGGCGCCATTTTGGTGAGGTCGGCGCCATCTTTGTGAGGTCGGCACTATTTTCGTGAAGTCAGCGCCATTTTGGTGAAGTCAGCACCATCTTTGTGAGGTCGGCGCCATCTTGGTGAGATTGGCGCTATTTTTGTGAGGTCGGCGCCATCTTGGTGAGGTCAGCACCATCAGCGTGAGGTTGGCGCTATTTTCGTGAGGTCGGCACTATTTTCATGATGTCTGCGCCATTTTGGTGAGTTCGGCGCCATCTTCTTGAGGTCCGTTCCATCTTCGTGATGTCGGCGCCATCTTCGTGAGGTCGGCGCCATCTTCGTGACGTCGGTACTGTTTCAGTAAGGTCTGCGCCATTTTGGTGATGTCGGCGCCATTTTGATGAGCTCTGTGCCATCGTCGTGACGTCGGAGCCCTTATCGTGAGGTCGGCGCCATCTTCGTGACGTCGGCACTGTTTCAGTAAGGTCTGCGCCATTTTGGTGACGTCGGCGCCATTTTCATGAGGTCGGCGCCATTTTGGTGAGGTCGGCGCCATCTTTGTGAGGTCGGCACCACCTTCATGAGGTCGCAGACATCTTCGTGAGGTCAGCGTCATCTTGGTGAGGTCGGCGCCATCTTGGTGAGGTCGGCGCCATGTTTTGAGGTCGGCGCTATTTTCGTGAGGTCGGCTCCATTTTGGTGAGGTCGGCGCCATTTCATGAGATCGGCGCCATCTTCGTGAGGTCGGCGACATCTTCGTGAGGTTGGCGCTATTTTCATGACGTCGGCGCCATCTTGGTGGGGTCGGCGCCATCTTGGCGAGATCGGCGCTATTTTCCTGAGGTCGGCGCCATTTTGCTGATATTCGAGCCATTTTCGTGTGGTTGGCGCCATTTTGGTGAGGTCGTCGCCCTTTTGGTGAGGTCAGCGCCATCTTCGTGAGGTCGACGCCATCTTCGTATGGTCGGCGCCATCTTCGTGACATCTGCAATATTTTAGTGAGGTCGCTAACATTTTGGTGACATCGGCGCCATTTTGGTGACGTCAGTGCCATTTTGGTGAGGTCGATGCCATTTTGGTGAGGTTGGCGCCATCTTCGTGAGGTTTGCCCTATTTTCAGTAGGTCAGCGCCATTTTGGTGAGGTCGGGGCCATCTTCGTGAGGTCGGCCCTATTTTCGTGAGGTCGGCACCGTCTTCGTGAGGTTGGTGCCATCTTCGTGAGGTCAACGTTATTTTCGTGAGGTCGGCGCCATTTTGGTGAGGTCGGCACCATCTTCCTGAGGTTGGCGCCATCTTCGTGATTTCAGCGCCATATCTGTGAGATCGGCGCTCTTTTCGTGAGGTCAGCGCCATCTTGGTGAGGTCGGCGTTATTTTCGTGAGGTCCGTACCATTTTGGTGAGGTCGGCGCCATCTTCGTGAGGTCGGCAACATCATCATGAGGTTGGCGCTATTTTCGTAAGCTCAGAAACATTTTGGTGAGGTCGGCGCAGTCTTGGTGAGTTAGACGCCATGATCGTGTGGTCGGCGCTATTTTCGTGACATCGGCGCCATTTTGGTGAGGTCAGCGCCATCTTCGTGAGGTCGACGCCATCTTCGTGAGGTTGGCGCAATCTTCGTGAGTTCGGCACTATTTTCGTGAGGTCGGCGCCAGTTTGATGAGTTTGGCGCCATTTTGGTGAGGTTGGCGCCATCTTCGTGAGTTCGACACTATTTTCGTGAGGTCGGCACCCTTTTGGTGAGGTCTGCGCCATCTTCGTGAGGTCGACGCCATCTTCGTATGATCGGCACCATCTTCGTGACATCTGCACTATTTTAGTGAGGTCGCTGACATTTTGGTGACATTGGCGCCATTTTTGTTGACGTCAGCACCATTTTGGTGAGGTCGACGCCATTTTGGTGAGGTTGGCGCCATTTCATGTGGTAGGCCCTATTTTCGGTAGTTCGGCGCCATTTTCATGAGGTCGGGGCCATCTTCGTGAGGTCAACGTTATTTTCATGAAGTCGGCGCCATTTTGGTGAGGTCGGAGCCATCTTCGTGAGGTTGGCGCCATCTTCATGTGGTCTGCGCTATTTTCGTTAGGTCGGTGCCACTTTGGTGATTTCGGCGCCATCTTGGTGAGGTCGGCGCCATCTTCAGGAGGTCGGTGCCATCTTCGTGATTTCAGCGCCATATCTGTGAGAGCGGCGCTGTTTTCATGAGGTCATCGCCATCTTGGTGAGGTCGGTGCCATCTTCAGGAGGTCGGTGCCATCTTCGTGATTTCAGCGCCATATCTGTGAGATCGGCGCTGTTTTCGTGAGGTCATCGCCATCTTGGTGAGGTCGGCGCAATCTTGGTGAGGTCGGCGCTATTTTCGTGAGGGAGGCGCCATTTTGGTTAGGTCGGCGCCATTTTGGTGTGGTCGGCGCCATCTTCATGACGTCGTCGCCATCTACGTGAGGTCAGCGACATCTTCGTGAGGTTGGCGCTATTTTCCTATCGTCGGCGCCATCTTGGTGAGGCCAGCGCTATTTTCGTGAGGTCGGTGCCATTTTGCTGAGCTGGGTGTCGTCTTCGGAGGTCAGAGCCATCTTCGTCAGATCGGCGCCATCTTCGCGAGGTCGGTGCTATTTTGGTGAGGTCGGTGCCATCTTTGTGAAATCCGTGCCGTCTTCATGAGCTTGGCTCCATCTTCGTGAGATTTGCACTATTTTCGTGAGGTTGCCGCAATTTTGGTGAGGTCGGCGCCCTTTTGGTGAGGTCAGCGCCATCTTCGTGAGGTCGGCGCCATCTTCGTAAGGTCGGCGCCATCTTCATGACATCTCCACTATTTCAGTGAGGTCGCTGACATTTTGGTGACATTGGCGCCATTTTGGTGACGTCAGCGCCATTTTGGTGAGGTCGACGCCATTTTGGTGAGGTCGGCGCCATCTTCGTGAGGTCGGCGCCATCTTTGTGAGGTCGGCCCCATCATCATGAGGTCGGTGCTATTTTTTTGAGCTCGGCGCCATATTGGTGAGGTCAGCGCCATTTTGGTGAGGTAGGCACCATCTTCATGAGGTCAGCGCCATCTTCGTCAGGTCGGTGCCATCTTCGTCAGGTCAGCGCTATTTTCGTGAAGTCAGAGCCATTTTCGTGAGGTCGGCACCATCTTCGTGAGGTCGGCGCTATTTTCGTGAGGTCGGCGCCATTATCGTGAGGTCGGCGCCATTTTGGCAAGGTTCGGCGCCATTTTAGTGAGGTCGGCGCCATCTTAGTGAGGTCGGCTTCATCTTCATGAGGTTGGTGCTATTTTCGTGAGGTCGGCACCATCTTCGTGAAGTCAGCCCCATCGTAGTGATGTCGGCCCTATTTTCCATGAGGTCAGCGGCATTTTGGTGAGGTCGACGCCATTTTTGTGAGGTCGGCCCATTTTCATGAGGTCGGCGGTATTTTCGTGAGGTTGCGCCATTTTGGTGAGGTTGGCGCCATTTTGGTGAGGTCGGCGCCATCTTCGTGAGGTCGGCGCCATATTCGTGAGGTCGGCGCTATCTTCGTGAGGTCGGCACCATTTTGGTGAGCTCGGCGTAATCTTCGTGAGGTCGGCACCATCTTCGTGAAGTCGGCCCCATAGTCGTGATGTCGGCCCTATTTCCATGAGGTCAGCGGCATTTTGGTGAGGTCGACGCCATTTTGGTGAGGTCGGCCCATTTTCATGAGGTCGGCGCTATTTTCGTGAGGTCGGCTCCATTTTGGTGAGGTCGACGCCATCTTTGTGAGGTCAGCGCCATATTCATGAGGTCAGCGCTATTTTCGTGAGGTCGGCGCCATATTCGTGAGCTCGGCGCCATTTTCGTGAGATCAGCGCCATTTTGGTGAGGTTGGCACCATCTTGGTGAGGTCGGCGCCATCTTCGTGAGGTCGGCGCCATCTTAGTGAGGTCGGCGCCATTTTCCTGAGTTCTGCGCCATTTTGGTTAGGTTGGCGCCATCTTCGTGAGGTAGGCGCAATTTTCGTGAGATCAGCGCTATTTTCGTGAGGTTGGCACCATTTTCGTGAAGTCGGCGCCATCTTAGTGAGGTCGGGTTCATCTTCGTGATGTCGGCCCTATTTCCATGAGGTCAGCGGCATTTTGGTGAGGTCGGCACCATATTCATGAGGTCGGCGCTATTTTCGTGAGGTCGGCGCCATCTTCGTGAGGTCAGTGCTATTTAAGGGAAGATCGGCTGCCATTTTGGTAAGATCGGCGCGATCTTCGTGTGGTCTGCGCCATCTTAGTGAGGTTGGCACTATTTTCGTGAGGTCAGCGCCATTGTGGTGAGGTCGGCGCCATCTTCGTGAGGTCAGTGCCACTTTTGTGAGGTCGGCACAATCTTCGTGAGGTCGGTGCCATTTTGGTGAGGTCGGCGCCATTTTGGTGAGGTCGGCGCCACCTTTGTGAGATCGGCACCATCTTCGTGAGGTTGGCGCTATATTCGTCAGGTCTGCGCCATGTTCGTGTGTTCAGCGCTATTTCCGTGAGGTCAGCGCCATTTTGGTGAGGTCGGCGCCATCTTTGTGAGGTCGGCCCCATCATCATGAGGTCGGTGCTATTTTTTTGAGCTCGGCGCCATATTGGTGAGGTCAGCGCCATTTTGGTGAGGTAGGCACCATCTTCATGAGGTCAGCGCCATCTTCGTCAGGTCGGTGCCATCTTCGTCAGGTCAGCGCTATTTTCGTGAAGTCAGAGCCATTTTGGTGAGGTCGGCACCATCTTCGTGAGGTCGGCGCCATCTTCGTGAGGTCGGCGCTATTTTCGTGAGGTTGGCGGCATTTTGGTGAGGTCAGCGCCATTTTGGTGAGGTCCGCGCCATCTTGGTGAAGTCGGCGCCATCTTCGTGAGGTCAGCGGCATTTTTGTGAGGTCAGCACCATTTTGGTGAGGTCTGCGCCATTTCGTGAGGTCGGCGACATCTTCGTGAGGTTGGCGGTATTTTCCTAGAGGTCGGCGCCATCTTGGTGATGTCCGCTCTATTTTCGTGAGGTCGGCACCATTTTGGTGAGGTCTGCGCCATTTTGGTGAGGTCGGCACCATTTTGGTGAGGAAAGCGCCGTCTTCGTGAGGTCAGCGCCATCTTGGTGAGGTCAGCGCCATCAGCCTGAGGTTGGCGGTATTTTTGTGAGGTCGGCACTATTTTCATGATGTCTGCACCATTTTGGTGAGATCGGCGCCATCTTTGTGAATTCCGTGCCGTCTTCATAAGCTTGGTTCCATCTTCGTGAGATTTGCACTATTTTCGTGAGCTTGCCGCAATTTTGGTGAGGTCGGCGCCCTTTTGGTGAGGTCTGCGCCATCTTCGTGAGGTCGACGTCATCTTCGTATGGTCGGCGCCATCTTCGTGACATCTCCACTATTTCAGTGAGGTCGCTGACATTTTGGTGACATTGGCGCCATTTTGGTGACGTCAGCGCCATTTTGGTGAGGTCGGCGCCATTTTGGCGAGGTCGGCGCCATCTTCGTGAGGTAGGCGCCATTTTGGTGAGGTCGGCGCCATCTTTGTGAGGTTGGCGACATTTTCCTGAGTTCTGCGCCATTCTGGTGAGGTTGGCGCCATCTTCGTGAGGTAGGCGCAATTTTCGTGAGATCAGCGCCATTTTGGTGAGGTTGGCACCATCTTCGTGTGGTCGGTGCCATCTTAGGTAGGTTGGCACTATTTTCGTGAGGTCAGCGCCATTGTGGAGAGATCGGCGCCATCTTTGTGAGGTCGGTGCCATTTTTGTGAGGTCGGCGCAATCTCCGTGAGGTCGGTGCCATTTTGGTGAGGTCGGCGCCATTTAGGTGTGGTCGGCGTCATCTTCGTGAGGTGGCGCCACCTTCGTAAGTCGGCGCTATTTTTGGTGAGGTCGGCGCCATTTTGGTGAGGTCGGCGCCATCTTTGTGAGATCGGTACCATCTTCGTGAGCTTGGTGCTATATTCGTCAGGTTTTCGCCATCTTCGTGTGGTCGGCGCTATTTCTGTGAGGTCGGCGCCATATTCATGAGGTCGGCGCTATTTTTGTGAGGTCGGTGCCATTATCGTGAGATCGGCGCCATTTTGGCGAGGTCGGCGCCATCTTAGTGAGGTCGGCGCCGTCTTGGTGAGGTCGGTTTCATCTTCATGAGGTCGGCGCTATTTTTGTGAGGTCAGCGCCATTTTCGTGAAGTCAGCCCCATCGTCGTGATGTCGGCGCTATTTCCATGAGGTCAGCGCCATTTTGGTGAGGTCGACGCCATTTTGGTGAGGTCGGCCCATTTTCATGAGGTCAGCGGTATTTTCGTGAGGTCGCGGCATTTTGGTGAGGTTGGCGCCATCTTCGTGAGGTCGGCACCATATTCGTGAGGTCGGCGCTATTTTCGTGAGGTCGGCGCCATTATCGTGAGGTCGGCGCCATTTTGGCAAGGTTCGGCGCCATTTTAGTGAGGTCGGCGCCATCTTAGTGAGGTTGGCTTCATCTTCATGAGGTTGGTGCTATTTTCGTGAGGTCGGCACCATCTTCGTGAAGTCAGCCCCATCGTAGTGATGTCGGCCCTATTTCCATGAGGTCAGCGGCATTTTGGTGAGGTCGACGCCATTTTTTGAGGTCGGCCCATTTTCATGAGGTCGGCGGTATTTTCGTGAGGTTGCGCCATTTTGGTGAGGTTGGCGCCATTTTGGTAAGGTCGGCGCCATCTTCGTGAGGTCGGCGCCATATTCGTGAGGTCGGCGCTATTTTCGTGAGGTCGGCACCATTTTGGTGAGCTCGGCGTAATCTTCGTGAGGTCGGCACCATCTTCGTGAAGTCGGCCCCATAGTCGTGATGTCGGCCCTATTTCCATGAGGTCAGCGGCATTTTGGTGAGGTCGACGCCATTTTGGTGAGGTCGGCCCATTTTCATGAGGTCGGCGCTATTTTCGTGAGGTCGGCTCCATTTTGGTGAGGTCGACGCCATCTTTGTGAGGTCAGCGCCATATTCATGAGGTCAGCGCTATTTTCGTGAGGTCGGCGCCATATTCGTGAGCTCGGCGCCATTTTCGTGAGATCAGCGCCATTTTGGTGAGGTTGGCACCATCTTGGTGAGGTCGGCGCCATCTTCGTGAGGTCGGCGCCATCTTAGTGAGGTCGGCGCCATTTTCCTGAGTTCTGCGCCATTTTGGTTAGGTTGGCGCCATCTTCGTGAGGTAGGCGCAATTTTCGTGAGATCAGCGCTATTTTCGTGAGGTTGGCACCATTTTCGTGAAGTCGGCGCCATCTTAGTGAGGTCGGCTTCATCTTCGTGATGTCGGCCCTATTTCCATGAGGTCAGCGGCATTTTGGTGAGGTCGACGCCATTTTTGTGAGGTCGGCCCTATTTCCATGAGGTCAGCGGCATTTTGGTGAGGTCGGCACCATATTCATGAGGTCGGCGCTATTTTCGTGAGGTCGGCGCCATCTTCGTGAGGTCAGTGCTATTTAAGGGAAGATCGCTGCCATTTTGGTAAGATCGGCGCGATCTTCGTGTGGTCTGCGCCATCTTAGTGAGGTTGGCACTATTTTCATGAGGTCAGCGCCATTGTGGTGAGGTCGGCGCCATCTTCGTGAGGTCAGTGCCACTTTTGTGAGGTCGGCACAATCTTCGTGAGGTCGGTGCCATTTTGGTGAGGTCGGCGCCATTTTGGTGAGGTCGGCGCCACCTTTGTGAGATCGGCACCATCTTCGTGAGGTTGGCGCTATATTCGTCAGGTCTGCGCCATGTTCGTGTGTTCAGCGCTATTTCCGTGAGGTCAGCGCCATTTTGGTGAGGTCGACGCCATTTTGGTGAGGTCGGCCCATTTTCATGAGGTCAGCGGTATTTTCGTGAGGTCGCGCCATTTTGGTGAGGTTGGCACCATTTTGGTGAAGTCGGCGCCATCTTCGTGAGGTTGGCGCCATATTCGTGACGTCGGCGCTATTTTCGTGAGGTCGGCGCCATTATCGTGAGGTCGGCGCCATTTTGGCGAGGTCAGCGCTATCTTAGTGAGGTCAGCGCCATCTTAGTGAGGTCGGCTTCATCTTCATGAGGTCGGCGATATTTTCGTGAGGTCGGCACCATTTTCGTGAGCTCGGCGTAATCTTCGTGAAGTCGGCCCCATCATTGTGACGTCGGCCCTATTTCCATGAGGTCAGCAGCATTTTTGTGAGGTCGATGCCATTTTGTTGAGGTCGGCCCATTTTCATGAGGTCGGCGGCATTTTCGTGAGGTCGCGCCATTTTGGTGAGGTTGGCGCAATATTCGTGAGGTCGGCGCTATTTTCGTGAGGTTGGCGCCATTATTGTGCGGTCGGCGCCATTTTGGTGACTTCGGCGCCATCTTCGTGAGGTCGACGCCATATTCGTGAGGTCGGCGCTATTTTCGTGAGGTCGGCGCCATTATCGTGCGGTCTGCGCCATTTTGGCGAGGTCGGCGCCATCTTCGTGAGGTAGGCGCCATTTTGGTGAGGTCGGCGCCATCTTTGTGAGGTCGGCGACATTTTCCTGAGTTCTGCGCCATTCTGGTGAGGTTGGCGCCATCTTCGTGAGGTAGGCGCAATTTTCGTGAGATCAGCGCCATTTTGGTGAGGTTGGCACCATCTTCGTGTGGTCAGCGCCATCTTAGGTAGGTTGGCACTATTTTCGTGAGGTCAGCGCCATTGTGGAGAGATCGGCGCCATCTTCGTGAGGTCGGTGCCATTTTTGTGAGGTCGGCGCAATCTCCGTGAGGTCGGTGCCATTTTGGTGAGGTCGGCGCCATTTAGGTGTGGTCGGCGTCATCTTCGTGAGGTGGCGCCACCTTCGTAAGTCGGCGCTATTTTTGGTGAGGTCAGCGCCATTTTGGTGAGGTCGGCGCCATCTTTGTGAGATCGGTACCATCTTCGTGAGCTTGGTGCTATATTCGTCAGGTTTTCGCCATCTTCGTGTGGTCGGCGCTATTTCCGTGAGGTCGGCGCCATATTCATGAGGTCGGCGCTATTTTCGTGAGGTCGGCGCCATTATCGTGAGATCGGCGCCATTTTGGCGAGGTCGGCGCCATCTTAGTGAGGTCGGCGCCATCTTGGTGAGGTCGGTTTCATCTTCATGAGGTCGGCGCTATTTTCGTGAGGTCAGCGCCATTTTCGTGAAGTCAGCCCCATCGTCGTGATGTCGGCGCTATTTCCATGAGGTCAGCGCCATTTTGGTGAGGTCGACGCCATTTTGGTGAGGTCGGCCCATTTTCATGAGGTCAGCGGTATTTTCGTGAGGTCGCGGCATTTTGGTGAGGTTGGCGCCATCTTCGTGAGGTCGGCACCATATTCGTGAGGTCGGCGCTATTTTCGTGAGGTCGGCGCCATTATCGTGAGGTCGTTGCCATTTTGGCAAGGTTCGGCGCCATTTTAGTGAGGTCGGCGCCATCTTAGTGAGGTCGGCTTCATCTTCATGAGGTTGGTGCTATTTTCGTGAGGTCGGCACCATCTTCGTGAAGTCAGCCCCATCGTAGTGATGTCGGCCCTATTTCCATGAGGTCAGCGGCATTTTGGTGAGGTGAACGCCATTTTTTGAGGTCGGCCCATTTTCATGAGGTCGGCGGTATTTTCGTGAGGTTGCGCCATTTTGGTGAGGTTGGCGCCATTTTGGTAAGGTCGGCGCCATCTTCGTGAGGTCGGCGCCATATTCGTGAGGTCGGCGCTATTTTCGTGAGGTCGGCGCCATTTTGGTGAGCTCGGCGTAATCTTCGTGAGGTCGGCACCATCTTCGTGAAGTCGGCCCCATAGTCGTGATGTCGGCCCTATTTCCATGAGGTCAGCGGCATTTTGGTGAGGTCGACGCCATTTTGGTGAGGTCGGCCCATTTTCATGAGGTCGGCGCTATTTTCGTGAGGTCGGCTCCATTTTGGTGAGGTCGACGCCATCTTTGTGAGGTCAGCGCCATATTCGTGAGGTCAGCACTATTTTCGTGAGGTCGGCGCCATGTTCGTGAGGTCAGCGCCATTTTGGTGAGGTCGGAGCCATTATCGTGTGGTCGGCGCCATTTTGGTGAGGTCGGCGCCATTTTGGTGAGGTCGGCCCATTTTGGTGAGGTCGGCCCATTTTCATGAGTTCGGCGGTATTTTCGTGAGGTCGCGGCATTTTGGTGAGGTTGGCGCCATATTCGTGAGGTCGGCGCTATTTTCGTGATGTAGGCGCCATTTTGGTGAGGTCGGCGCCATCTTCATCAGGTCGGTGCCATCTTCGTCAGGTCAGCGCTATTTTCGTGAAGTCAACGCCATTTTGGTGAGATCGGCACCATCTTCGTGAGGTTGGTGCTATATTCGTCACGTCTGCGCCATCTTCGTGTGGTCGGCGCTATTTCCGTGAGGTCAGCGCCATTTTGGTGAGGTCGACGCCATTTTGGTGAGGTCGGCCCATTTTCATGAGGTCGGCGGTATTTTCGTGAGGTCGCGCCATTTTGGTGAGGTTGGCACCATTTTGGTGAAGTCGGCGCCATCTTCGTGAGGTCGGCGCCATATTCGTGAGGTCGGCGCCATTTTCCTGAGTTCTGTGCCATTTTGTTGAGGTCGGCGCCATTTTCGTGAGGTAGGCGCAATTTTCATGAGATCAGCGCCATTTTCGTGAGGTTGGCACCATCTTGGTGAGGTCGACGCCATCTCCGTGAGGTAGGCGCTATATTCATGAGGCCTGCGCCATTGTCGTATGGTCGGCACTATTGTCGTGAGGTCAGCGCCATTTTTGTGAGGTCGGCGCCATCTTCGTGAGGTCGGCGCCATTTTGGTGAGGTCGGCGCTATTTTCGTGAGGTCGGCGCCATCTTCGTGAGGTCAGTGCTATTTAAGGGAAGATCGGTGCCATTTTGGTAAGATCGGCGCGATCTTTGTGTGGTCTGCGCCATCTTAGTGAGGTTGGCACTATTTTCGTGAGGTCAGCGACATTGTGGTGAGGTCGGCGCCATCTTCGTGAGGTCAGTGCCACTTTTGTGAGGTCGGCGCAATCTTCGTGAGGTCGGTGCCATTTTCGTGAGGTCGGCGCCGCCTTTGTGAGATCAGCACCATCTTCGTGAGGTTGGCGCTATATTCGTCAGGTCTGCGCCATCTTCGTGTGGTCAGCGCTATTTCCATGAGGTCAGCGCCATTTTGGTGAGCTCGACGCCATTTTGGTGAGGTCGGCCCATTTTCATGAGGTCGGCGGTATTTTCGTGAGGTCGCACCATTTTGGTGAGGTTGGCACCATTTTGGTGAAGTCGGCGCCATCTTCGTGAGGTCGGCGCCATATTCGTGACGTCGGCGCTATTTTCGTGAGGTCGGCGCCACTATCGTGAGGTCGGCGCCATTTTGGCGAGGTCGGCGCTATCTTAGTGAGGTCGGCGCCATCTTAGTGAGGTCGGCTTCATCTTCCTGAGGTCGGCGATATTTTCGTGAGGTCAGCACCATTTTCGTGAGCTCGGCGTAATCTTTGTGAAGTCGGCCCCATCGTTGTGACGTCGGCCCTATTTCCATGAGGTCAGCGGCATTTTGGTGAGGTCGACGCCATTTTTGTGAGGTCGGCCCTATTTCCATGAGGTCAGCGGCATTTTGGTGAGGTCGGCACCATATTCGTGAGGTCGGCGCTACTTTCGTGAGGTCGGCGCCATTATCGTGAGGTCAGTGCTATTTAAGGGAAGATCGGTGCCATTTTGGTAAGATCGGCGCGATCTTTGTGTGGTCTGCGCCATCTTAGTGAGGTTGGCACTATTTTCGTGAGGTCAGCGCCATTGTGGTGAGGTCGGCGCCATCTTCGTGAGGTCGGTGCCACTTTTGTGAGATCGGCACCATCTTCGTGAGGTTGGCGCTATATTCGTCAGGTCTGCGCCATCTTCGTGTGGTCGGCGCTATTTCCGTGAGGTCAGCGCCATTTAGGTGAGGTCGACGCCATTTTGGTGAGATCGGCCCATTTTCATGAGGTCGGCGGTATTTTCGTGAGGTCGCGCCATTTTGGTGAGGTTGGCACCATTTTGGTGAAGTCGGCGCCATCTTCGTGAGGTCGGCGCCATCTTCGTGAGGTCAGCGGCCTATTTTCGTGAGGTCGGCGCCACTATCGTGAGGTCGGCGCCATTTTGGCGAGGTCGGCGCTATCTTAGTGAGGTCGGCGCCATCTTAGTGAGGTCGGCTTCATCTTCCTGAGGTCGGCGATATTTTCGTGAGGTCAGCACCATTTTCGTGAGCTCGGCGTATCTTCGTGAAGTCGGCCCATCGTTGTGACGTCGGCCCTATTTCCATGAGGTCAGCGGCATTTTGGTGAGGTCGACGCCATTTTTGTGAGGTCGGCCCTATTTCCATGAGGTCAGCGGCATTTTGGTGAGGTCGGCACCATATTCGTGAGGTCGGCGCTATTTTCGTGAGGTCGGCGCCATTATCGTGAGGTCAGTGCTATTTAAGGGAAGATCGGTGCCATTTTGGTAAGATCGGCGCGATCTTTGTGTGGTCTGCGCCATCTTAGTGAGGTTGGCACTATTTTCGTGAGGTCAGCGCCATTGTGGTGAGGTCGGCGCCATCTTCGTGAGGTCGGTGCCACTTTTGTGAGATCGGCACCATCTTCGTGAGGTTGGCGCTATATTCGTCAGGTCTGCGCCATCTTCGTGTGGTCGGCGCTATTTCCGTGAGGTCAGCGCCATTTTGGTGAGGTCGACGCCATTTTGGTGAGATCGGCCCATTTTCATGAGGTCGGCGGTATTTTCGTGAGGTCGCGCCATTTTGGTGAGGTTGGCACCATTTTGGTGAAGTCGGCGCCATCTTAGTGAGGTCAGCTTCATCTCCATGAGGTCGGGGATATTTTCGTACAGGTCAGCGCTATTTTCATGAAGTCAGCGCCATTTTGGTGAGTTCTGTGCCATTTTCGTGAGGTCAGTGCCATATTCGTGAGGTCGGCTCCATCTTCGTGAGGTTGGCGCTATTTTCGTGAGGTCGGCGCCATTTTCGTGAGGTCGGCGCCATTTTGGTGAGGTCGGCGCCATCTTCATGAGGTCAGTGCTATTTAGGGAGATCGGTGCCATTTTATAGATCGGCGCGATCTTCGTGTGGGCGGCGCCATCTTGGTGAGGTTGGCACTATTTTCGTGAGGTCAGCGCCATTTTGGTGAGGTCGACGCCATTTTGGTGAGGTCGGCCCATTTTCATGAGGTCGGCGGTATTTTCGTGAGGTCGGCGCCATATTCGTGAGCTCAGCGCCATTTTCCTAAGTTCTACGCCATTTTGGTGAGGTTGGCGCCATCTTCGTGAGGTAGGCGCAATTTTCGTGAGATCAGCGCTATTTTCGTGAGGTTGGCACCATCTTCGTGTGGTCGGCGCCATCTTAGGTAGGTTGGCACTATTTTCGTGAGGTCAGAGCCATTGTGGAGTGATCGGCGCCATATTCGTGAGGTCGGTGCCATTTTCGTGAGGTCGGCGCCATTATCGTGAGATCGGCGCCATTTTGGCGAGGTCGGCGCCATCTTAGTGAGGTCGGCACTGTCTTAGTGAGGTCGGTTTCATCTTCATGAGGTCGGCGCTATTTTCGTGAGGTCAGCGCCATTTTCGTGAAGTCAGCCCCATCGTCGTGATGTCGGCGTTATTTCCATGAGGTCAGCGCCATTTTGGTGAGGTCGACGCCATTTTGGTGAGGTCGGCCCATTTTCATGAGGTCAGCGGTATTTTCGTGAGGTCGCGGCATTTTGGTGAGGTTGGCGCCATCTTCGTGAGGTCGGCGCTATTTTCGTGAGGTTGGCGGCATTTTGGTGAGGTCAGCGCCATTTTGGTGAGGTCCGCGCCATCTTGGTGAAGTCGGCGCCATCTTCGTGAGGTCAGCGGCATTTTTGTGAGGTCAGCACCATTTTGGTGAGGTCTGCGCCATTTCGTGAGGTCGGCGACATCTTCGTGAGGTTGGCGGTATTTTCCTAGAGGTCGGCGCCATCTTGGTGATGTCCGCGCTATTTTCGTGAGGTCGGCACCATTTTGGTGAGGAAAGCGCCGTCTTCGTGAGGTCAGCGCCATCAGCCTGAGGTTGGCGGTATTTTTGTGAGGTCGGCACTATTTTCATGATGTCTGCACCATTTTGGTGAGATCGGCGCCATCTTTGTGAATTCCGTGCCGTCTTCATGAGCTTGGCTCCATCTTCGTGAGATTTGCACTATTTTCGTGAGCTTGCCGCAATTTTGGTGAGGTCGGCGCCTTTTTGGTGAGGTCAGCGCCATCTTCGTGAGGTCGACGTCATCTTCGTATGGTCGGTGCCATCTTCGTGACATCTCCACTATTTCAGTGAGGTAGCTGACATTTTGGTGACATTGGCGCCATTTTGGTGACGTCAGCGCCATTTTGGTGAGGTCGACGCCATTTTGGTGAGGTCGGCGTCATCTTCGTGAGGTCGGCCCTATTTTCGGTAGGTCGGCCCTATTTTCCTGAGGTCGGCACCATCTTCGTGAGGTCAGCGGCATTTTTGTGAGGTCAGCACCATTTTGGTGAGGTCTGCGCCATTTCGTGAGGTCGACGTCATCTTCGTATGGTCGGCGCCATCTTCGTGACATCTCCACTATTTCAGTGAGGTCGCTGACATTTTGGTGACATTGGCGCCATTTTGGTGACGTCAGCGCCATTTTGGTGAGGTCGACGCCATTTTGGTGAGGTCGGCGCCATCTTCGTGAGGTCGGCCCTATTTTCGGTAGGTCGGCACCATCTTCGTGAGGTTGGTGCCATCTTCGTGATGTCGGCGCCATCTTCATGAGGTCGGCACCATCTTCCTGAGGTCGGCGTCATCTTCGTGATTTCAGTGCCGTATCTGTGAGATCGGCGCTCTTTTCGTGAGGTCAGCGCCATCTTGGTGAGGTCGGCGTTATTTTCGTGAGGTCCGTACCATTTTGGTGAGGTCAGCACCATCATCGTGAGGTCGTGGCTATTTTCGTGAGGTAGGCGCCATTTAGGTGAGGTCGGTGCCGTTTTGGTGAGGTTGGCGCCATCTTGGTGAGGTCGGCGCAATTTTGTGAGGTCGGCGCCATCTTCGTGAGGTCGACACCATCTTTGTGAGGTCTGCGCCATCTTAGTGAGGTCGGCGCCATCTTCATGAGGTTGGTGCCATCTTCGTGAGGTCAGCGTTATTTTGGTGAGGTCCTCGCCATTTTTGTGAGGTAGGCCCCATCTTCGTGAGTTCGGCACCATCTTTGTGAGGTCGGTGCCATCTTTGTGAGGTCGATGTTATTTTGGTGAGGTCGGCGCCATTTTGGTGAGCTCGGCGCTATTTTCGTGAGGTCGGCGACATTTTCATGAGTTCGACGCCATTTTGGTGAGGTCGGCGCCATCTTCGTGATGTCGGCGCCATCTCCGTGAGGCCGGGTCCATCTTCGAGAGGTCAGCGCCATCTTCCTGAGGTCGGCGCCATCTTTGTTAGGTCGGCGCCATTTTGGTGAGGTCGGTGTCATCTTCATGAGGTCGGCGCCATCTTCGTGAGGTGTCGCCATCTTCGTGAGGTCGGCGCCATTTTGGTGAGGTCGGTGCCATCTTTGTGAGGTCAGCGCCATCTTCGTGGGGTCAGCGCTTTTTCGTAATCTCGGCAACATTTTGGTGAGGTCGGCGCCATTTTGGTGAGGTCGGCGCCATTTTCGTGTGATAGGAGCCATTTTCGTGAGGTCGGCGCCATTTTCGTGAGGTCGGCGGCATTTTGGTGAGGTCGGTGCCATCTTTGTGAGGTCAGCGCCATCTTCGTGGGGTCAACGCTTTTTCGTAATCTCGGCAACATTTTGGTGAGGTTGGCGCCATCTTGGTGAGGTCGGCGCCATCTTCGTGAGGTCGACGCCATTTTGGTGAGGTCGGCGCCATTTTGGTGATGTCGGCGCCATCTTCGTGAGGTCAGTGCTATTTTTGCAAGGTCGGAGCCATTTTGGTGAGGTGGGTGCCATTTTCGTGAGGTCTGGGCCATTTTGCTGAGGTCGGTGCAATCTTTGTGAGGTCGGCGCCATCTTCTTCAGGTCTGCGCCATTTTGGTGAGGTCGGCACCATTTTCGTGAGCTCGGCGTAATCTTCGTGAAGTCAGCCCCATCGTCATGATGTCGGCCCTATTTCCATGAGGTCAGCGCCATTTTGGTGAGGTCGACGCCATTTTGGTGAGGTCGGCCCATTTTCATGAGGTCGGCGGTATTTTCGTGAGGTCGCGCCATTTTGGTGAGGTCGGCGCCATATGCGTGAGGTCGGCGCTATTTTCGTGAGGTCGGCGCCATTTTGGTGAGGTCGCGCCATTATCGTGTGGTCGGCGCCATTTTGGTGAGGTCAGCGCCATTTTGGCGAGGTCGGCACCATCTTTGTGAGGTAGGCGCCATTTTGGTGAGGTCGGCGCCATCTTTGTGAGGTAGGCGCCATCTTCCTGATGTCGGCCCCATCATCGTCAGGTCAGCGCTATTTTCTTGAGCTCGGCTCCATTTTGGTGAGGTCGGCGCCATTTTGGTCAGGTAGGCACCATCTTTGTGAGGTCGGCGCCATCTTCGTGAGGTCGGCGCAATATTCGTGAGGTCGGCCCTATTTTCTTGAGGTCGGCACCATCTTCGTGAGGTCGGTGCCATCTTCGTGAGGTGGACGTTATTTTCGTGAGGTCGGCGCAGTTTTGGTGAGGTCGGCGTCATCTTCATGAGGTCAGCCCCATAATCGTGAGGTCAGTGCTATTTTCTTGAGGTCGGCGCCATATTGGTGAGGTCAGCGCCATTTTGGTGAGGTAGGCACCATCTTTGTGAGGTCGGGGCCATCTTCGTCAAGTCAGCGCTATTTTCGTGAAGTCAGCGCCATTTTGGTGAAGTCAGCACCATCTTTGTGAGGTCGGCGCCATCTTGGTGAGATTGGCGTTATTTTTGTGAGGTCGGCGCCATCTTGGTGAGGTCAGCACCATCAGCGTGAGGTTGGCGCTATTTTCGTGAGGTCGGCACTATTTTCATGATGTCTGCGCCATTTTGGTGAGTTCGGCGCCATCTTCTTGAGGTCGGTTCCATCTTCGTGATGTCGGCGCCATCTTCGTGAGGTCGGCGCCATCTTCGTGACGTCGGTACTGTTTCAGTAAGGTCTGCGCCATTTTGGTGATGTCGGCGCCATTTTGATGAGCTCTGTGCCATCGTCGTGACGTCGGAGCCCTTATCGTGAGGTCGGCGCCATCTTCGTGACGTCGGCACTGTTTCAGTAAGGTCTGCGCCATTTTGGTGACGTCGGCGCCATTTTCGTGAGGTCGGCGCCATTTTGGTGAGGTCGGCGCCATCTTTGTGAGGTCGGCACCACCTTCATGAGGTCGCAGACATCTTCGTGAGGTCGGCGTCATCTTGGTGAGGTCGGCGCCATCTTGGTGAGGTCGGCGCCATGTTTTGAGGTCGGCGCTATTTTCGTGAGGTCGGCTCCATTTTGGTGAGGTCGGCGCCATTTCATGAGATCGGCGCCATCTTCGTGAGGTCGGCGACATCTTCGTGAGGTTGGCGCTATTTTCATGACGTCGGCGCCATCTTGGTGGGGTCGGCGCCATCTTGGCGAGATCGGCGCTATTTTCCTGAGGTCGGCGCCATTTTGCTGATATTCGAGCCATTTTCGTGTGGTCAGCGCCATTTTGGTGAGGTCGGCGCCCTTTAGGTGAGGTCGGCGCCATCTTCGTGAGGTCGACGCCATCTTCGTATGGTCGGCGCCATCTTCGTGACATCTGCAATATTTTAGTGAGGTCGCTAACATTTTGGTGACATCGGCGCCATTTTGGTGACGTCAGTGCCATTTTGGTGAGGTTGGCGCCATCTTCGTGAGGTTTGCCCTATTTTCGGTAGGTCAGCGCCATTTTGGTGAGGTCGGGGCCATCTTCGTGAGGTCGGCCCTATTTTCGTGAGGTCGGCACCGTCTTCGTGAGGTCGGTGCCATCTTCGTGAGGTCAACGTTATTTTCGTGAGGTCGGCGCCATTTTGGTGAGGTCGGCACCATCTTCCTGAGGTTGGCGCCATCTTCGTGATTTCAGTGCCATATCTGTGAGATCGGCGCTCTTTTCGTGAGGTCAGCGCCATCTTGGTGAGGTCGGCGTTATTTTCGTGAGGTCCGTACCATTTTGGTGAGGTCGGCGCCATCTTCGTGAGGTCGGCAACATCATCATGAGGTTGGCGCTATTTTCGTAAGCTCAGAAACATTTTGGTGAGGTCGGCGCAGTCTTGGTGAGTTAGACGCCATGATCGTGTGGTCGGCGCTATTTTCGTGACATCGGCGCCATTTTGGTGAGGTCAGCGCCATCTTCGTGAGGTCGACGCCATCTTCGTGAGGTTGGCGCAATCTTCGTGAGTTCGGCACTATTTTCGTGAGGTCGGCGCCAGTTTGATGAGTTTGGCGCCATTTTGGTGAGGTTGGCGCCATCTTCGTGAGTTCGACACTATTTTCGTGAGGTCGGCACCCTTTTGGTGAGGTCTGCGCCATCTTCGTGAGGTCGACGCCATCTTCGTATGATCGGCGCCATCTTCGTGACATCTGCACTATTTTAGTGAGGTCGCTGACATTTTGGTGACATTGGCGCCATTTTTGTTGACGTCAGCACCATTTTGGTGAGGTCGACGCCATTTTGGTGAGGTTGGCGCCATTTCATGTGGTAGGCCCTATTTTCGGTAGTTCGGCGCCATTTTCATGAGGTCGGGGCCATCTTCGTGAGGTCAACGTTATTTTCGTGAAGTCGGCGCCATTTTGGTGAGGTCGGAGCCATCTTCGTGAGGTTGGCGCCATCTTCATGTGGTCTGCGCTATTTTCGTTAGGTCGGTGCCACTTTGGTGATTTCGGCGCCATCTTGGTGAGGTCGGCGCCATCTTCAGGAGGTCGGTGCCATCTTCGTGATTTCAGCGCCATATCTGTGAGAGCGGCGCTGTTTTCATGAGGTCATCGCCATCTTGGTGAGGTCGGTGCCATCTTCAGGAGGTCGGTGCCATCTTCGTGATTTCAGCGCCATATCTGTGAGATCGGCGCTGTTTTCGTGAGGTCATCGCCATCTTGGTGAGGTCGGCGCAATCTTGGTGAGGTCGGCGCTATTTTCGTGAGGGAGGCGCCATTTTGGTTAGGTCGGCGCCATTTTGGTGTGGTCGGTGCCATCTTCATGACGTCGTCGCCATCTACGTGAGGTCAGCGACATCTTCGTGAGGTTGGCGCTATTTTCCTATCGTCGGCGCCATTTTGGTGAGGTCGGCGCCATCTTCGTGAGGTCGGCGCCATCTTTGTGAGGTTGGCCCCATCATCGTGAGGTCGGTGCTATTTTTTTGAGCTCGGCGCCATATTGGTGAGGTCAGCGCCATTTTGGTGAGGTAGGCGCCATCTTCGTGAGGTCAGCGCCATCTTCGTGAGGTCGGCGCCATCTTCGTGAGGTCGGTGCCATCTTCGTGAGGTCGGCGCTATTGTCGTGAAGTCAGGCCATTTTGGTGAGGTCGGCGCCATCTTCGTGAGGTCGGCGCTATTTTCGTGAGGTTGGCGCCATTTTGGTGAGGTCAGCGCTTTTTGGTGAGGTCCGCGCCATGTTGGTGAAGTCGGCGGCATCTTCGTGAGGTCGGCGCCATCTTGGCGAGGTCAGCACCATTTTGGTGAGGTCGGCGCCATCTTCGTGAGGTCGGCGACATCTTCGTGAGGTTGGCGCTATTTTCCTGAGGTCGGCGCCATCTTGGTGAGGTCGACGCAATTTTGGTGAGGTCGGCACCATTTTGGTGAGGTCTGCGCCATTTTGGTGAGGTCGGCACCATTTTGGTGAGGTCAATGCCATCTTCGTGAGGTCGTCGCCATCTTCTTGAGGTCGTCGCCATCTTCGTGAGGTCGGCGCTATTTTGGTGAGTCGGCGCCATATTTGTGAGGTCGCGCCATCTTTGTGATGTCGGCGCCATTTTCGTGAGGTCGGCGCCATCTTCGTGCAGTCGGCGCCATTTTCGTGACGTCGGCGCCATTTTGGTGAGGTCGGCGCCATCTTTGGTGAGGTCGGCACATCTTCGTGAGGTCGGCGCCATCTTCGTGTGGTCTGTGCTATTTTCGTGAGATCGGCGCCTTTTTGGTGAGGTCGGCGCCATTTTGGTGAGGTCGGCGCCATTTTCGTGAGGTCGGCGCTATTTTCGTGAGGTCGGCGCCATTTTGGTGAGGTCGGCGCCATTTCGTGAGGTCGGCGCCATCTTCGTGAGGTCGGCGACATCTTCGTGAGGTCGGCGCTATTTTCGTGAGGTCGGCGCCATCTTGGTGGGGTCGGCGCCATCTTGGCGAGATCGGCGCTATTTTCCTGAGGTCGGCTCCATTTTGGTGAGGTCGGCGCCATTTCATGAGATCGGCGCCATCTTCGTGAGGTCAGCGCCATCAGCCTGAGGTTGGCGGTATTTTTGTGAGGTCGGCACTATTTTCATGATGTCTGCACCATTTTGGTGAGATCGGCGCCATCTTTGTGAATTCCGTGCCGTCTTCATAAGCTTGGCTCCATCTTCGTGAGATTTGCACTATTTTCGTGAGCTTGCCGCAATTTTGGTGAGGTCGGCGCCCTTTTGGTGAGGTCTGCGCCATCTTCGTGAGGTCGACGTCATCTTCGTATGGTCGGCGCCATCTTCGTGACATCTCCACTATTTCAGTGAGGTCGCTGACATTTTGGTGACATTGGCGCCATTTTGGTGACATCAGCGCCATTTTGGTGAGGTCGACGCCATTTTGGTGAGGTCGGCGCCATCTTCGTGAGGTCGGCCCTATTTTCGGTAGGTCGGCGCAATTTTCATGAGGTCGGCGCCATCTTCGTGAGGTCGGCCCTATTTTCGTGAGGTCGGCACCATCTTCGTGAGGTTGGTGCCATCTTCGTGATGTCGGCGCCATCTTCATGAGGTCGGCGCCATCTTCCTGAGGTTGGCGCCATCTTCGTGATTTCAGCGCCGTATCTGTGAGATCGGCGCTCTTTTCGTGAGGTCAGCGCCATCTTGGTGAGGTCGGCGTTATTTTCGTGAGGTCCGTACCATTTTGGTGAGGTCAGCACCATCATCGTGAGGTCGTGGCTATTTTTGTGAGGTAGGCGCCATTTAGGTGAGGTCGGTGCCGTTTTGGTGAGGTTGGCGCCATCTTGGTGAGGTCGGCGCAATTTTGTGAGGTCGGCGCCATCTTCGTGAGGTCGACACCATCTTTGTGAGGTCTGCGCCATCTTAGTGAGGTTGGCGCCATCTTCATGAGGTCGGTGCCATCTTCGTGAGGTCGGCGTTATTTTGGTGAGGTCCTCGCCATTTTTGTGAGGTAGGCCCCATCTTCGTGAGTTCGGCACCATCTTTGTGAGGTCGGTGCCATCTTTGTGAGGTCGATGTTATTTTCGTGAGGTCGTCGCCTTTTTGGTGAGTTCTGCTCCATTTTGGTGAGGTCAGTGCCATCTTCCTGAGTTCGGAGCCATTTTGGTGAGGTCGCCGCCATCTTCATGATGTCGGCGCCATCTTCACGAGGTCAGCGCTATTTTCGTGAGGTCGGCGCCATTTTGCTGAGGTTGGCGCCATCTTCGTGAGGTCGGCGCCATTTTCGTGTGATAGGAGCCATTTTCGTGAGGTCGGCGCCATCTTCGTGAGGTCGGCGCCATTTTGGTGAGGTCGGTGCCATCTTTGTGAGGTCAGCGCCATCTTCGTGGGGTCAGCGCTTTTTCGTAATCTCGGCAACATTTTGGTGAGGTCGGCGCCATTTTGGTGAGGTCGGCGCCATCTTCGTGAGGTCGACGCCATTTTGGTGAGGTCGACGCCATTTTGGTGAGGTCGGCGCCATCTTCGTGAGGTCAGTGCTACTTTTGCAAGGTCGGAGCCATTTTGGTGAGGTGGGTGCTATTTTCGTGAGGTCTGGGCCATTTTGCTGAGGTCGGCGCCATCTTTGTGAGGTCGGCGCCATCTTCGTGAGGTCGTCGCCATTTTGGTGCGGTCGGCACATTTTGTGAGTTCGGCGCATTTTGGTGAGTTCGGCGCCATTTTGTTGAGGTCGGGCCTATTTTCGTGAGGTCGGTGCCATCTTCGTGAGGTCAGCGCCATTTTCGTGAGGTCGGCGCCATCTTCGTGAGGTCGGCACTATCTTCGTGAGGTCGGCGCCATTTTGGTGAGGTCGGCGCCATCTTTGTGAGGTCAGCGCTATTTTGGTGAGGTCGGCGCCATTTTCGTGAGGTCGGCGCAATTTTGTGAGTCAGCGCCATCTTCGTGAGGTCGGCGCTACTTTCGTGAGGTCGGCGCCATTTAGGTGAGGTCGGCGCCATTTTCGGTGAGGTCGGCGCCATCTTCGTGAGGTCGGCGCCATCTTCGTGAGGTCGGCGCCATTTTCGTGAGGTCGGCGCCATCTTCGTGAGGTCGGCGCATCTTCATGAGGTCAGCGCCATCTTCGTGAGGTCGGCGCCATTTTCGTGAGGTCGGCGCCATATTTGTGAGGTCTGCGCCATCTTTGTGAGGTAGGCGCTATTTTCGTGAGGTCGGCGCCATTTTCGTGAGGTCGGCGCCATCTTCGTGCAGGTCGGCGCTCTTTTCGTGAGTTCGGCGCCATTTTGGTGAGGTCGGCGCCACATTTGTAAGGTCGGCGCCATCTTCGTGAGGTCCGCGCCATCTTCGTGAGGTCGGAGCTATTTTGGTGAGGTCGGCGCCATTTTGTTGTGGTCGGCACCATCTGCCTGAGGTTGGTGCCATCTTCGTGAGGTCGGCACTATTTTGGTGAAGTCAGTGCCGTTTTGTTGAGGTCTGCGCCATCTTCGTGAGGTCCGCGCCATCTTCGTAAGGTTGGCGCCATCTTCGTGAGGTCGCCGCTATTTTAATGAGGTTGGTGCCACTTTGGTAAGGTCGGCGCTATTTTCGTGAGGTCGGCGCTATTTTGGTGAGATCGGCGCCATCCTCGTGAGGTTTGCGCTATCTTCGTGAGATCGGCGCCATTATGGTGAGGTCGGCGACATCCTCGTGAGGTCGGCGCCATCTTCGTGAGGTCGGCGACATTTTGGTGAGGTCGGCGCCATCTTCGTGAGGTCGTCACCATCTTCGTGAGGACGGCGCAATTTTCGTGAAGACAGCGCCATTTTCGTGAGGTCGGCGCCATTTTGATGTGTTCGGCGCTATGTTTGTGAGGTCGGGGCCATCTTCATGAGGTCAGCGCCATCTTCATGAGGTCGGCACGATTTTCTTGAAGTCATCGCCATTTTGGTGAGTTCAATGCCATCTTAGTGAGGTCGGCGCCATTTTAGTGAGGTCAGCGCTGTTTTCTGAGATCGGCGCCATTTTGGTGAGGTCGGCGCCATTTTCGTGAGGTCGGCGCCATTTTGGTGAGGTCGGCGCCATTTTGGTGAGGTCGGCGCCATTTTGGTGAGGTCGGCGCTATTTTCGTGAGGTTGGCGCTATTTTCGTGAGGTCGGCGCCATTTTGGTGAGGTCGGCGCCATTTCGTGAGGTCGGCGCCATCTTCGTGAGGTCGGCGCCATCTTCGTGAGGTCGGCGCCATCTTCGTGAGGTCGGCTCTATTTTGGTGAGCTCGGCGCCATCTTCGTGAGGTCGGCGCCATCTTCGTGAGGTCTGCGCCATTTTGGTGAGGTCGGCGCTATTTTGTGAGGTCGGTGCCATCTTCATGAGGTCGGCGCTATTTTCGTGAGGTCGGCGCCATGTTGGTGAGATCGGCGCCATTTTGGTGAGGTCTGCGCCATCTTCGTGAGGTCGGCGCTATTTTCGTGAGGTCGGAGCCATCTTCGTGAGGTCGGTGCCATTTCGTGAGCTCAGCGCTCTTCTCGTGAGGTCGGCGCCATTTTGGTGAGGTTGGCTCCATCTTTGTGAGGTCGGCTCTATTTTCGTGAGGTCGGCACTATTTTGGTGAGGTAGGCGCCATGTCGGTGATGTCGGCGCCATTTTGGTGAGGTCGGCGCTATTTTCGTGATGTCCGTGCCATTTTGGTGAGGTCAGCACCATTTTGGTGAGGTCGGCACCATTTCGTCAGGTCGGCGCCATCTTCGTGAGGTCGGCGCCATCTTCGTGAGGTCGGCGCTATTTTCGTGAGTTCGGCGCCATTTTGGTGAGGTCGGCGCCATCTTCGTGTGGTCGGCGCCATCTTCGTGAGGTCAGCGCCATCTTCGTGAGGTCGGCGCTATTTTCGTGAGGTCAGCAGCATCTTCGTGAGGTCGGTGCCATTTTGGTGAGCTTGGCGCCATTTGCTGAGGTTGGCGCCATTTTGTGAGGTCAGCGCCATCTTCGTGAGGTCGACGCCATCTTCGTGAGGTCGGCGCCATCTTAGTGAGGTCGGCGCCATTTTCGTAAGTTCGGTGCCATCTTCGTGAGGTCGGCGCTATTTTCATGAGGTCTGCACCATTTTTGTGAGGTCGGCGCCATTTTGGTGAGGTCGGCGCCGTCTTCGTGAGGTCGGTGCCATCTTTGTGAGGTCGATGCTATTTTCGTGAGGTCGTCGCCTTTTTGGTGAGTTCTGCTCCATTTTGGTGAGGTCAGTGCCATCTTCCTGAGTTCGGAGCCATTTTGGTGAGGTCGCCGCCATCTTCATGATGTCGGCGCCATCTTCACGAGGTCAGCGCTATTTTCGTGAGGTCGGCGCCATTTTGCTGAGGTTGGTGCCATCTTCGTGAGGTCGGCGCCATTTTCGTGTGATAGGAGCCATTTTCGTGAAGTCGGCACCATCTTCGTGAGGTCAGCGCCATTTTGGTGAGGTCGGTGCCATCTTTGTGAGGTCAGCGCCATCTTCGTGAGGTCGGCGACATTTTGGTGACATCGGCTCTATTTTGGTGAGGTCGGCGCCATATTGGTGAGGTCGGCGCCATCTTCGTGAGGTCGGCGCCATTTTGGTGAGGTCGACGCCATTTTGGTGAGGTCGGCGCCATCTTCGTGAGGTCAGTGCTACTTTTGCAAGGTCGGAGCCATTTTGGTGAGGTGGGTGCTATTTTCGTGAGGTCTGGGCCATTTTGCTGAGGTCGGTGCAATCTTTGTGAGGTCGGCGCCATCTTCTTCAGGTCTGCGCCATTTTGGTGAGGTCGGCAACATTTTGTGAATTCGGCGCAATTTTGGTGAGTTGGGCGCCATTTTGTTGAGGTTGGGGCTATTTTCGTGAGGTCGGTGCCATCTTTGTGAGGTCAGCGCCATTTTCATGAGGTCAGCGCCATCTTCGTCAGCTCGACACTATCTTCTTGAGGTCGGCGCCATTTTGGTGAGGTCGGCGCCATCTTTGTGAGGTCAGCGCTAATTTGGTGACGTCGGCGCCATTTTGGTGAGGTCGGTGCAATTTTGCTGACGTCAGCGCCATCTTCGTGAGGTCGGCGCTACTTTAGTGAGGTAGGCGCCATTTTGGTGAGGTCGTCGCCATTTCGGTGACGTCGGTGCCATCTTCGTGAGATCGGCGCCATCTTCGTGAGGTCGGCGCCATTTTGGTGAGGTCGGCGCCATCTTCGTGAGGTCGGCGCGATCTTCATGAGGTCATCGCCATCTTCGTGAGGTCAGCGCTATTTTCGTGAAGTCGGCGCTATATTTGTGAGGTCCGCACCATCTTTGTGATGTCGGCGCTATTTTCTTGAGGTCGGCGCCATCTTCGTGAGGTCGGCGCCATCTTCGTGCAGTCGGCGCTCTTTTCGTGACTTCGGCGCCATTTTGGTGAGGTCGGCGCCACTTTGGTGAGGTCGGTGCAATCTTCCTCAGGTCGGCGCCATCTTCGTGAGCTCTGTGCTATTTTGGTGAGGTCGGTGCCATTTTGGTGAGGTCGGCGCCATCTTGGTGAGGTCGGCGCCAACTTCGTGACGTCGGCACTATTTTGGTGAGGTTGGCGCCATTTTCGTGAGTTCAGCACCATCTTCGTGAGTTCTGCGCCATCTTCGTGAGGTCGGCGCCACCTTCGTGAGGTCGCCGCTATTTTCATGCTTTCGGCGCCATTTTGGTGAGGTCGGCGCTATATTGGTAAGGTCGGCGATATTTTGGTGAGGTCAGCGCCATCTTCGTGAGGTCGGCACCATCTTCGTGAGGTCGGCGCTATTTTGGTGAGGTCGGCGCCATTTTGGTGAGGTCGGCGCCATCTTCTTGAGATCGGCGACATTTTGGTGAGGTCGGCGCCATCTTCATCAGGTCAGCGCCATCTTCGTGAGGTCGGCGCTATTTTCGTGAAGTCGGCTCTATTTTCGTGATCTCAGCGACATTTTGGTGAGGTCAGCGCTATTTTGGTAAGGTCGGCGATATTTTGGTGAGGTTGGCGCCATCTTCATGAGGTCGGTGCCATCTTCGTGAGGTCAGCGCTATTTTCGTGAAGTTGGCACTATTTTCGGGAGGTCGGCGCCATTTTAGTGAGGACAGCGCTGTTTTCTTGAGATCGGTGCCATTTTGGTGAGGTCGGCGACATTTTGGTGAGTTCGGCGCCATTTTGGTGAGGTCGGCGCCATTTTGGTGAGGTCGGCGCCATCTTCGTGAGGTCGGCGCTATTTTCGTGAAGTTGGCGCTATTTTCGGGAGGTCGGCGCCATTTTGGTGAGGTCGGCGCCATTTCGTGAGGTCGGCGCCATCTCGTGAGGTCGGCGCCATCTTCGTGAAGTCGGAGCCATCTTCGTGAGGTTGGCGGTATTTTGGTGATCTCGGCGCCATCTTCGTAAGGTCGGCGCCATCTTCGTGAGATCTGCGCCATTTTGGTGAGGTCGGCGCCATTTTTGTGACATCGGTGCCATCTTCGTGAGGTCAGTGCTATTTTCGTAAGGTCGGCGCCATTTTGGTGAGTTCGGCGCCATTTTGGTGATGTCTGCGCCATCTTCTTGAGGTCGTCGCTATTTTCGTGATGTCGGTGCCATCTCCGTGAGGTCGGTGCCATGTTCCTGAGCTCAGCGCTCTTCTCGTGAGGTCGGTGCCATTTTGGTGAGGTCGGTGCCATCTTCGTGAGGTCGGCGCTATTTTCGTGAGGTCGGCACCATCTTGGCGAGGTCGGCGCTATTTTGGTGAGGTAGGCGCCATCTTTGTGATGTCGGCGCTATTTTCGTGATCTCCGTGCTATTTTGGTGAGGTCGGTGCTATTTTGGTTAGTTCGGCACCATCTTCATGAGTTCTGCGCCATCTTCGTGAGGTCGGCGCCACCTTCGTGAGGTCGGCGTTATTTTCGTGCGTTCGGCGCCATTTTGGTGAGGTCGGCGCCATCTTCGTTAGGTCGGCGCCATCTTCATGAGGTCAGCGCCTTCTTCATGAGGTCGGCTCTATTTTCGCAAGGTCAGCGCCATTTTCGTGATGTCGGTGCCATTTCCGTGACATCTGGGCCGCTTTGCTGAGGTTGGCGCCATTTTAGTGATGTCAGCGCCATCTTCGTGAGGTCGGCGCCATTTTCGTGTGGTTGACAATATTTTGGTGAGGTCAGCGCCTTTTTGGTTAGGTTGGTGCTATTTTTGTGAGCTCGGCGCCATTTTGGTGAGGGTGGTGCCATTTTGGTGAGGTCGGCGCCATCTTCCTGAGGTCGGAGCCATCTTCGTGAGGATGATGCCATTTTGGTGAGGTCGGCGCCACATTTATGAGGTTGGCGCCATCTTCGTGAGGTCGGCGCCATCTTAGTGAGGTTGGCGCTATTTTCGTGAGGTCGGTGCCAGTCTCTCTCCTGAAAAGAGAGCAAATGGAGAAAGAAATTTCGTGCTAGGAGGTTCCCTTCATGTGTTAGCCCCCAATGATTTTCTTTCTCTCTGTGCGGCTTATAAAGCAACTTTTTTCCACCTGCTTAGACATGGCTGTAACTGGTGACAGGAAAGAGCTAGGCCAGAATTGCAAGCTCCATTTAGTCTCTCTCCTCAAAATACACTAATGGCAAAAGAAATTTGGTGCTAGGAGGTTCCCTTCATGTGTTAGCCCCCATGCTTTTCTTTGTCTCTGTGCGGCTTGTAAAGCAGCTTTTTTCCACCTGCTTAGACATGGCTGTAACTGGTGACAGGAAAGAGCTAGGCCAGAATTGCAAGCTCCATTTAGTCTCTCTCCTCAAAATACACTAAATGGCAAAAGAAATTTGGTGCTAGGATGTTCCCTTGATGTGTTAGCCCCCATGCTTTTCTTTGTATCTGTGCGGCTTGTAAAGCAGCTTTTTTCCACCTGCTTAGACATGGCTGTAACTGGTGACAGGAAAGAGCTAGGCCAGAATTGCAAGCTCCAGTTAGTCTCTCTCCTCAAAATACACTAAATGGCAAAAGAAATTTGGTGCTAGGATGTTCCCTTGATGTGTTAGCCCCCATGCTTTTCTTTGTCTCTGTGCGGCTTCTAAAGCAACTTTTTTCCACCTGCTTAGACATGGCTGTAACTGGTGACAGGAAAGAGCTAGGCCAGAATTGCAAGCTCCATTTAGTCTCTCTCCTCAAAATACACTAATTGCAAATGAAATTTGGTGCTAGGATGTTCCCTTGATGTGTTAGCCCCCATGCTTTTCTTTGTCTCTGTGCGGCTTGTAAAGCAACTTTTTTCCACCTGCTTAGACATGGCTGTAACTGGTGACAGGAAAGAGCTAGGCCAGAATTGCAAGCTCCATTTAGTCTCTCTCCTCAAAATACACTACATGCCAAAAGAAATTTGGTGCTAGGATGTTCCCTTGATGTGTTAGCCCCCATGCTTTTCTTTGTCTCTGTGCGGCTTGTAAAGCACTTTTTTCCACCTGCTTAGACATGGCTGTAACTGGTGACAGGAAAGAGCTAGGCCAGAATTGCAAGCTCCATTTAGTCTCTCTCCTCAAAATACACTAAATGGCAAAAGAAATTTGGTGCTAGGAGGTTCCCTTCATGTGTTAGCCCCCAATGCTTTTCTTTGTCTCTGTGCGGCTTGTAAAGCAACTTTTTTCCACCTGCTTAGACATGGCTGTAACTGGTGACAGGAAAGAGCTAGGCCAGAATTGCAAGCTCCATTTAGTCTCTCTCCTCAAAATACACCAAATGGCAAAAGAAATTTGGTGCTAGGAGGTTCCCTTGATGTGTTAGCCCCCAATGCTTTTCTTTGTCTCTGTGCGGCTTGTAAAGCAGATTTTTCCACCTGCTTAGACATGGCTGTAACTGGTGACAGGAAAGAGCTAGGCCAGAATTGCAAGCTCCATTTAGTCTCTCTCCTCAAAATACACTAATTGGCAAAAGAAATTTGGTGCTAGGATGTTCCCTTGATGTGTTAGCCCCCATGCTTTTCTTTGTATCTGTGCGGCTTGTAAAGCAACTTTTTTCCACCTGCTTAGACAGGCTGTAACTGGTGACAGGAAAGAGCTAGGCCAGAATTGCAAGCTCCATTTAGTCTCTCTCCTCAAAATACACTAATTGGCAAAAGAAATTTGGTGCTAGGAGGTTCCCTTGATGTGTTAGCCCCCATGCTTTTCTTTGTCTCTGTGCGGCTTGTAAAGCAGCTTTTTTCCACCTGCTTAGACATGGCTGTAACTGGTGACAGGAAAGAGCTAGGCCAGAATTGCAAGCTCCATTTAGTCTCTCTCCTCAAAATACACAAATTGAAAAAGAATTTGGTGCTAGGATGTTCCCTTCATGTGTTAGCCCCCAATGCTTTTCTTTGTCTCTGTGCGGCTTGTAAAGCAACTTTTTTCCACCTGCTTAGACATGGCTGTAACTGGTGACAGGAAAGAGCTAGGCCAGAATTGCAAGCTCCATTTAGTCTCTCTCCTCAAAAGAGAGCAAATGGAAAAAGAAATTTGGTGCTACAAGGTTCCCTTCATGGGACAGCCCCCAATGCTTTTCTTTGTCTCTGTGCAGCCTGTAAAGCAACTTTTTTCCACCTGCTTAGACATGGGTGTAACTGGTGACAGGAAAGAGCTAGGCCAGAATTGCAAGCCCCATTTAGTCTCTCTCCTTAAAAGAGGGCAAATGGAAAAAGAAATTTGGTGCTAGGAGGTTCCCTTCATATGTTAGCCCTCATCGATTTTGTACGTCTCTGTGCGGCTTGTAAAGCAACTTTTTTCCACATGCTTAGACATAGCTGTAACTGGTGACAGGAAAGAGCTAGGCCAGAATTGTAAGCTCCATTTAGTCTCTCTCCTCAAAATAGGCCAAAAGGAAAAAGAAATTTGGTGCTAGGAAGTTCCCTTCATGTGATAGGCCCCAATCATTTTCTTTGTCTCTGCGCAGCTTGTAAAGCAACTTTTTCCACATACTTAGAAATGGCTGTCACTGGTGACAGGAAAGAGCGAGCCCAGAATTGCAAGCTCCATTTAGTCTCTCTCCTCAAAAGAGACCAAATGGAAAAAGAAATTTGGTGCTAGGAGGTTCCCTTCATGTGTTAGCCCCCAATGCTTTTCTTTGTCTCTGTGCGGCTTGTAAAGCAGCTTTTTTCCACCTGCTTAGACATGGCTGTAACTGGTGACAGGAAAGAGCTAGGCCAGATTTGCAAGCTCCATTTAGTCTCTCTCCTCAAAATACACTAATTGGCAAAAGAAATTTGGTGCTAGGAGTTCCCTTGATGTGTTAGTCCCCAATGCTTTTCTTTGTCTCTGTGCGGCTTGTAAAGCAACTTTTTTCCACCTGCTTAGACATGGCTGTAACTGGTGACAGGAAAGAGCTAGGCCAGAATTGCAAGCTCCATTTAGTCTCTCTCCTCAAAATACACCAAATGGAAAAAGACATTTGGTGCTAGGACGTTCCCTTCATGTGTTAGCCCCCATGCTTTTCTTTGTCTCTGTGCGGCTTGTAAAGCAGCTTTTTTCCACATGCTTAGACATGGCTGTAACTGGTGACAGGAAAGAGCTAGGCCAGAATTGCAAGCTCCATTTAGTCTCTCTCCTCAAAATACACTAATTGGCAAAAGAAATTTGGTGCTAGGATGTTCCCTTTATGTGTTAGCCCCCATGCTTTTCTTTGTCTCTGTGCGGCTTGTAAAGCAGCTTTTTTCCACCTGCTTAGACATGGCTGTAACTGGTGACAGGAAAGAGCTAGGCCAGAATTGCAAGCTCCATTTAGAGTCTCTCCTTAAAAGAGAGCAAATGGAGAAAGATATTTGGTGCCAGGAGGTTCTCTTCATATGTTAGCCCTCAAAGCTTTTGTATGTCTCTGTGCGGCTTGTAAAGCAACTTTTTTCCACATGCTTAGACATGACTGTAAGTGGTGACAGGAAAGATCTAGCTCAGAATTGCAAGATCCATTTAGTCTCTCTCCTCAAAATACACCAAATGGAAAAAGAAATTTGGTGCTAGGAGGTTCCCTTCACTGGATAGGCCGCAATGCTTTTATTTGTCTCTGTGCGGCTTGTAAAGCAACTTTTTTCCACATGCTTAGACATGGCTGTAACTGGTGACAGGAAAGAGCTAGCCCAAAATACAAGGTCCATTTAGTCTCTCTCTTCAAAACAGACCAAATGGAAAAGGAAATTTGGTGCTAGGAAGTTCCCTTCATGTGATAGGCCCCAATCATTTTCTTTGTCTCTGTGCAGCTTGTAAAGCAACTTTTTCCACGTCCTTAGACATGGCTGTAACTGGTGACAGGAAAGAGCTAGGCCAGAATTGCAAGCTCCATTTAGTCTCTCTCCTCAAAATACACCATATGGGAAAAGAAATTTGGTGCTAGGATGTTCCCTTGATGTGTTAGCCCCCATGCTTTTCTTTGTCTCTGTGCGGCTTGTAAAGCAACCTTTTTCCACCTGCTTAGACATGGCTGTAACTGGTGACAGGAAAGAGCTAGGCCAGAATTGCAAGCTCCATTTAGTCTCTCTCCTCAAAAGACAGCAAATGGCCAAATAAATTTGGTGCTAGGAGATTCCCTTGATGTGTTAGCCCCCATGCTTTTCTTTGTCTCTGTGCGGCTTGTAAAGCAACTTTTTTCCACCTGCTTAGACATGGCTGTAACTGGTGACAGGAAAGAGCTATGCCAGAATTGCAAGCTCCATTTAGTCTCTCTCCTCAAAATACACCAAATGGTAAAAGAAATTTGGTGCTAGGATGTTCCCTTGATGTGTTAGCCCCCAATGATTTTCTTTGTCTCTGTGCGGCTTGTAAAGCAGCTTTTTTCCACCTGCTTAGACATGGCTGTAACTGGTGACAGGAAAGAGCTAGGCCAGAATTGCAAGCTCCATTTAGTCTCTCTCCTCAAAAGAGAGCAAATGGAGAAAGAAATTTGGTGCTAGGAGTTTCTCTTTATGTGATAGTCCCCAATGCTTTTCTTTGTCTCTGTGAGGCTTGTAAAGCAAATTTTTGCCTCATGCTTAGACATGGCTGTAAGTGGTGACAGGAAAGAGCCAGGCCAGAATTGCAAGCTCCATTTAGTCTCTCTCCTCAAAATACACCAAATGGAAAATGAAATTTGGTGCTAGGATGTTCCCTTCATGTGTTATCCCCAATGCTTTTCTTTGTCTCTGTGCGGCTTGTAAAGCAACTTTTTTCCACATGCTTAGACATGGCTGTAACTGGTGACAGGAAAGAGCTAGGCCAGAATTGCAAGCTCCATTTAGTCTCTCTCCTCAAAATACACTAATTGGCAAAAGAAATTTGGTGCTAGGATGTTCCCTTGATGTGTTAGCTCCAATGCTTTTCTTTGTCTCTGTGCGGCTTGTAAAGCACCTTTTTTCCACATGATTAGACATGGCTGTAAGTGGTGACAGGAAAGAGCTAGCCCAGAATTGCAAGCTCCATTTAGTCTCTCTCCTCAAAATACACTAATTGGCAAAAGAAATTTGGTGCTAGGCTGTTCCCTTTATGTGTTAGCCCCCATGCTTTTCTTTGTCTCTGTGCGGCTTGTAAAGCAGCTTTTTTCCACCTGCTTAGACATGGCTGTAACTGGTGACAGGAAAGAGCTAGGCCAGAATTGCAAGCTCCATTTAGTCTCTCTCCTCAAAATACACCAAATGGCAAAAGAAATTTGGTGCTAGGATGTTCCCTTCATGTGTTAGCCCCAATGCTTTTCTTTGTCTCTGTGCGGCTTGTAAAGCAACTTTTTTCCACCTGCTTAGACATGGCTGTAACTGGTGACAGGAAAGAGCTAGGCCAGAATTGCAAGCTCCATTTAGTCTCTCTCCTCAAAATACACTAATTGGCAAAAGAAATTTGGTGCTAGGAGGTTCCCTTTATGTGTTAGCCCCCATGCTTTTCTTTGTCTCTGTGCGGCTTGTAAAGCAGCTTTTTTCCACCTGCTTAGACATGGCTGTAACTGGTGACAGGAAAGAGCTAGGCCAGAATTGCAAGCTCCATTTAGTCTCTCTCCTCAAAATACACTAAATGGAAAAAGAAATTTGGTGCTAGGAGGTTCCCTTCATGTGTTAGCCCCCAATGCTTTTCTTTGTCTCTGTGCGGCTTGTAAAGCAACTTTTTTCCACCTGCTTAGACATGGCTGTAACTGGTGACAGGAAAGAGCTAGTCCAGAATTGCAAGCTCCATTTAGTCTCTCTCCTCAAAATACACTAATTGGCAAAAGAAATTTGGTGCTAGGAGGTTCCCTTCATGTGTTAGCCCCCATGCTTTTCTTTGTCTCTGTGCGGCTTGTAAAGCACTTTTTTCCACATGCTTAGACATGGCTGTAACTGGTGACAGGAAAGAGCTAGGCCAGAATTGCAAGCTCCATTTAGTCTCTCTCCTCAAAATACACCAAATGGAAAAAGAAATTTGGTGCTAGGAGGTTCCCTTCATGTGTTAGCCCCCAATGCTTTTCTTTGTCTCTGTGCGGCTTGTAAAGCAACTTTTTTCCACCTGCTTAGACATGGCTGTAACTGGTGACAGGAAAGAGCTAGGCCAGAATTGCAAGCTCCATTTAGTCTCTCTCCTCAAAATACACCAAATGGCAAAAGAAATTTGGTGCTAGGAGGTTCCCTTCATGTGTTAGCCCCCAATGCTTTTCTTTGTCTCTGTGCGGCTTGTAAAGCAACTTTTTTCCACCTGCTTAGACATGGCTGTAACTGGTGACAGGAAAGAGCTAGCCAGAATTGCAAGCTCCATTTAGTCTCTCTCCTCAAAATACACAAATGGCAAAAGAAATTTGGTGCTAGGAGGTTCCCTTCATGTGTTAGCCCCCAATGCTTTTCTTTGTCTCTGTGCGGCTTGTAAAGCAGCTTTTTTCCACCTGCTTAGACATGGCTGTAACTGGTGACAGGAAAGAGCTACCCGAATTGCAACCTCCATTTAGTCTCTCTCCTCAAAATACACGAAATGGAAAACGAAATTTGGTGCTAGGAGGTTCCCTTCATGTGTTAGCCCCCAATGCTTTTCTTTGTCTCTGTGCGGCTTGTAAAGGAAGTTTTTTCCACCTGCTTAGACATGGCTGTAACTGGTGACAGGAAAGAGCTAGGCCAGAATTGCAAGCTCCATTTAGTCTCTCTCCTCAAAATACACAAACTAGCAAAAGAAATATGGTGCTAGGATGTTCCCTTGATGTGTTAGCCCCCATGCTTTTCTTTGTCTCTGTGCGGCTTGTAAAGCAGCTTTTTTCCACCTGCTTAGACATGGCTGTAACTGGTGACAGGAAAGAGCTAGGCCAGAATTGCAAGCTCCATTTAGTCTCTCTCCTCAAAATACACTAATTGGCAAAAGAAATTTGGTGCTAGGAAGTTCCCTTGATGTGTTAGCCCCCATGCTTTTCTTTGTCTCTGTGCGGCTTGTAAAGCAGCTTTTTTCCACATGCTTAGACATGGCTGTAACTGGTGACAGGAAAGAGCTAGGCCAGAATTGCAAGCTCCATTTGGTCTCTCTCCTCAAAATACACTAATTGGCAAAAGAAATTTGGTGCTAGGATGTTCCCTTGATGTGTTAGCCCCATGCTTTTCTTTGTCTCTGTGCGGCTTGTAAAGCAGCTTTTTTCCACATGCTTAGACATGGCTGTAACTGGTGACAGGAAAGAGCTAGGCCAGAATTGCAAGCTCCATTTAGTCTCTCTCCTCAAAATACACTAATTGGCAAAAGAAATTTGGTGCTAGGATGTTCCCTTGATGTGTTAGCCCCAATGATTTTCTTTGTCTCTGTGCGGCTTGTAAAGCAGCTTTTTTCCACCTGCTTAGACATGGCTGTAACTGGTGACAGGAAAGAGCTAGGCCAGAATTGCAAGCTCCATTTAGTCTCTCTCCTCAAAATACACTAATTGGCAAAAGAAATTTGGTGCTAGGAGTTTCCCTTGATGTGTTAGCCCACATGCTTTTCTTTGTCTCTGTGCGGCTTGTAAAGCAACTTTTTTCCACCTGCTTAGACATGGCTGTAACTGGTGACAGGAAAGAGCTAGGCCAGAATTGCAAGCTCCATTTAGTCTCTCTCCTCAAAATACACCAAATGGAAAAGAAATTTGGTGCTAGGATGTTCCCTTCATGTGTTAGCCCCCATGTTTTTCTTTGTCTCTGTGCGGCTTGTAAAGCAACTTTTTTCCACATGCTTAGACATGGCTGTAACTGGTGACAGGAAAGAGCTAGGCCAGAATTGCAAGCTCCATTTAGTCTCTCTCCTCAAAATACACATAATGGAAAAAGAAATTTGGTGCTAGGAGGTTCCCTTCATGTGTTAGCCCCCAATGTATTCTTTTGTCTCTGTGCGGCTTGTAAAGCAACTTTTTTCCACATGCTTAGACATGGCTGTAACTGGTGACAGGAAAGAGCTAGGCCAGAATTGCAAGCTCCATTTAGTCTCTCTCCTCAAAATAGACCAAATGGAAAAAGAAATTTGGTGCTAGGAGTTCCCTTGATGTGTTAGCCCCCATGCTTTTCTTTGTCTCTGTGCGGCTTGTAAAGCAGCTTTTTTCCACCTGCTTAGACATGGCTGTAACTGGTGACAGGAAAGAGCTAGGACAGAATTGCAAGCTCCATTTAGTCTCTCTCCTCAAAATACACTAATTGGCAAAAGAAATTTGGTGCTAGGATGTTCCCTTGATGTGTTAGCCCCCATGCTTTTCTTTGTCTCTGTGCGGCTTGTAAAGCAGCTTTTTTCCACCTGCTTAGACATGGCTGTAACTGGTGACAGGAAAGAGCTAGCCAGAATTGCAAGCTCCATTTAGTCTCTCTCCTCAAAATACACCAAATGGAAAAGAAATTTGGTGCTAGGATGTTCCCTTCATGTGTTAACCCCAATGCTTTTCTTTGTCTCTGTGCGGCTTGTAAAGCAGCTTTTTTCCACCTGCTTAGACATGGCTGTAACTGGTGACAGGAAAGAGCTAGGCCAGAATTGCAAGCTCCATTTAGTCTCTCTCCTCAAAATACACAAATGGAAAAAGAAATTTGGTGCTAGGAGTTCCTTTCCTGTGTTAGCCCCCAATGCTTTTCTTTGTCTCTGTGCGGCTTGTAAAGCAGCTTTTTTCCACCTGCTTAGACATGGCTGTAACTGGTGACAGGAAAGAGCTAGGCCAGAATTGCAAGCTCCATTTAGTCTCTCTCTTCAAAATACACTAATTGGCAAAAGAAATTTGGTGCTAGGATGTTCCCTTGATGTGTTAGCCCCCATGCTTTTCTTTGTCTCTGTGCGGCTTGTAAAGCAACTTTTTCCACCTGCTTAGACATGGCTGTAACTGGTGACAGGAAAGAGCTAGGCCAGAATTGCAAGCTCCATTTAGTCTCTCTCCTCAAAATACACCAAATGGCAAAAGAAATTTGGTGCTAGGAGGTTCCCTTCATGTGTTAGCCCCCAATGCTTTTCTTTGTCTCTGTGCGGCTTGTAAAGCAACTTTTTTCCACATGCTTAGACATGGCTGTAACTGGTGACAGGAAAGAGCTAGGCCAGAATTGCAAGCTCCATTTAGTCTCTCTCCTCAAAATACACCAAATGGCAAAAGAAATTTGGTGCTAGGAGTTCCCTTCATGTGTTAGCCCCAATGCTTTTCTTTGTCTCTGTGCGGCTTGTAAAGCAACTTTTTTCCACATGCTTAGACATGGCTGTAACTGGTGACAGGAAAGAGCTAGGCCAGAATTGCAAGCTCCATTTAGACTCTCTCCTCAAAAGAGACAAATGGAAAAGAAATTTGGTGCTAGGAGGTTCCCTTGATGTGTTAGCCCCAATGCTTTTCTTTGTCTCTGTGCGGCTTGTAAAGCAACTTTTTTCCACATGCTTAGACATGGCTGTAACTGGTGACAGGAAAGAGCTAGCCAGAATTGCAAGCTCCATTTAGATCTCTCTCCTCAAAAGAGACAAATGGAAAAAGAAATTTGGTGCTAGGAGGTTCCCTTCATGTGTTAGCCCCCAATGCTTTTCTTTGTCTCTGTGCGGCTTGTAAAGCAACTTTTTTCCACATGCTTAGACATGGCTGTAACTGGTGACAGGAAAGAGCTAGGCCAGAATTGCAAGTTCCATTTAGTCTCTCTCCTCAAAACAGACCAAATGGAGAAAGAAATTTGGTTCTAGGAGGTTCCCTTCATGTGTTAGCCCCAATGGTCTTCTTTGTCTCTGTGCGGCTTGTAAAGCAACTTTTTACCACATGCTTAGACATGGCTGTAACTGGTGACAGGAAAGAGCTAGCCAGAATTGCAAGCTCCATTTAGTCTCTCTCCTCAAAATACACGAAATGGAAAAAGAAATTTGGTGCTAGCAGGTTCCCTTGATGTGTTAGCCCCAATGCTTTTCTTTGTCTCTGTGCGGCTTGTAAAGCAACTTTTTTCCACCTGCTTAGACATGGCTGTAACTGGTGACAGGAAAGAGCTAGCCAGAATTGCAAGCTCCATTTAGTCTCTCTCCTCAAAATACACTAATTGGCAAAAGAAATTTGGTGCTAGGAGGTTCCCTTTATGTGTTAGCCCCCAATGCTTTTCTTTGTCTCTGTGCGGCTTGTAAAGCAACTTTTTTCCACATGCTTAGACATGGCTGTAACTGGTGACAGGAAAGAGCTAGCCAGAATTGCAAGCTCCATTTAGTCTCTCTCCTCAAAATACACTAATTGGCAAAAGAAATTTGGTGCTAGGATGTTCCCTTGATGTGTTAGCCCCCATGCTTTTCTTTGTCTCTGTGCGGCTTGTAAAGCAGCTTTTTTCCACCTGCTTAGACATGGCTGTAACTGGTGACAGGAAAGAGCTGGGCCAGAATTGCAAGCTCCATTTAGTCTCTCTCCTCAAAATACACTAATTGGCAAAAGAAATTTGGTGCTAGGATGTTCCCTTGACGTGTTAGCCCCCATGCTTTTCTTTGTCTCTGTGCGGCTTGTAAAGCAACTTTTTTCCACCTGCTTAGACATGGCTGTAACTGGTGACAGGAAAGAGCTAGGCCAGAATTGCAAGCTCCATTTAGTCTCTCTCCTCAAAATAGACCAAATGGAAAACGAAATTTGGTGCTAGGAGGTTCCCTTCATGTGTTAGCCCCCAATGATTTTCTTTGTCTCTGTGCGGCTTGTAAAGCAACTTTTTTCCACATGCTTAGACATGGCTGTAACTGGTGACAGGAAAGAGCTAGCCCAGAATTGCAAGCTCCATTTAGTCTCTCTCCTCAAAATACACTAATTGGCAAAAGAAATTTGGTGCTAGAAGGTTCCCTTGATGTGTTAGCCCCCATGCTTTTCGTTGTCTCTGTGCGGCTTGTAAAGCAGCTTTTTTCCACCTGCTTAGACATGGCTGTAACTGGTGACAGGAAAGAGCTAGGCCAGAATTGCAAGCTCCATTTAGTCTCTCTCCTCAAAATACACTAATTGGCAAAAGAAATTTGGTGCTAGGAGGTTCCCTTGATGTGTTAGCCCCCATGCTTTTCTTTGTCTCTGTGAGGCTTGTAAAGCAACTTTTTTCCACCTGCTTAGACATGGCTGTAACTGGTGACAGGAAAGAGCTAGCCTAGAATTGCAAGCTCCATTTAGTCTCTCTCCTCAAAACAGACCAAATGGAAAAAGATATTTGGTGCTAGGAGGTTCCCTTCATGTGTTAGCCCCCAATGCTTTTGTTTGTCTTTTGTGTGGCTTGTAAAGCAACTTTTTTCCACATTCTTAGAGATGGCTCTAACTGTTGACAAGAAAGAGCTAGCTCAGAATTGCAAGATCCCTTTAAACTCTCTCCTCAAAAGAGACCAAATGGAAAAAGAAATTTGGTGCTAGGAGGTTCCCTTCATGTTGTCCAGAGCCCTGTTGAGCCTCACCTTGAATATCTCCAGGGAAGGAGCCTCAACCACCTCCCTCGCCAACCTGTTCCAGTGTTCCACCACCCCCATGGCACAGAACTTGTTCCTAACATCCAATCTAAATCTGCTCTTCTCTAGTTTGAAGCCATTGCCCCTTGTCCTGTCCCTGCAGGCCTATGCAAACAGTCTATCCCCATCCTTCTTGTAGCCCCCTTCCGGTACTGGTAGGCTGCTATTAGGTCTCCCTGGAGCCTTCTCTTCTCCAGGCTGAACACCCCAGCTCCCTCAGCCTGTCCTCATAGAAGAACTGCTCCAACCCCCTGATCATTTTTGTAGCCCTCCTTTGGACCCTCTCCATCAGTCCATGTCCTTCCTATATTGAGGGCTCCAGACCTGCACACAGTAGTCCAGATGAGGTCTCACCAGAGCAGAGCAAAGTGTCAGAATCCCCTCTCTGGATCTGTTGGCAACACATCTTTTGATGCAGCCCAGGCTGTGATTTGCCTTCTGTGCTGCAAGCTCACACTGCCTGCTCATGTCCAGCTTCTCATCCCTCAGAACCCCCAAGTCCTTTTCCCCAAGACTATTTTCTATCACCTCCTCCCCCAGTCTGTATTGATAGTGAGGATTGTTCCAGCCCAGGTACAGAACCCTGCACTTGCTCTTGTTGAACCTCATAAGGGTCACTTGGGCTCAGCTCTCCAGCTTGTCCTGGTCCCTCTGGATGCCATCCTGACCCCCTGGTGTATGGACAACACCACTCAGCTTGGTGCCATCTGCAAACTTACTGATGGTGCAATCACTCTCACTGTCTGTGTCTCTGATAAAAATACTAAACAGCACAGGTCCCAGTAGGGACCCCTGAGGGACATCACTGTCACTGCTCTCCATCTGGACTTCAAGCCACCAAGCACGGCTGATGCCTGTAGGATCTCACCAATGGAAGGAGACAGGAGACCACCACCACTTCTTCAACTGCTGCACCTCCTCACTTTCAGGACCATGAAGCCAAATGACAGCTGCCCATGAGCTCACCCTCCTCCATAGCTCACCCACAAGGAGTGTGGCCAACCTCAACTTGCAGTTTGAGTGCTGGAAGCCCAGGTTAGAAAATCACAGAACTGTTAGGGTTGGAAGGGACCTCAAGGACCATCCAGTTCCACCCCCCTTGGACACAGGTCCTTCAGCAATCAGCTCATCCTGGCTGCTACCTTGCCACAGCTGCTCTGGTTTTGCTGCTGAGGCCACTGGCCCCAGTGCCAGTGAAGGGAGGGCTGAATCCCTTTCCCAGCCTGGCTCTCTGTTTGGAGAAGTGATCCTTTTCAGAAATCCCACTCAGTGTGTCTTTTCACAGGCAGCTGTAAAGCTGGATTTGATACATGCCACAGAGCACACAGGGAAGCTCTGGCACATTCTGCAGCATGGGCTTGTTTGGTGGGTTGTTTTTCTGGGTTTTGGGAGCTCTGCAAACCTGCTGACCAGCAGCTGACCTTGCTTCTCAGTGTGATGCACAACCACCAAAGGATGGGTTCCACTCTGCCCTCATTAACAGTCCAGGTTTCACTCCATGCCCTACATCTGCTTCCTCCCAAGATGACTGGGTTCCCACCAGCCCTCTCGAAGAACTCATTGCTGGAGGAATGGGGTCACACACCAAGGCCAATAAGAAACAGGCTCTTCTCTGTTGCACTCTGTGATAGGGCAAGGGGCAAGGGATAGAAACTACAGCACAGGAGGTTCCACCTCGACATGAAGAGGAACTTCTTCACTGGGAGGGTCCCAGAGCACTGGAACAGGCTGTCCAGAGAGGTTGTGGAGTCTCATTCTCTGGAGACTTTCAAGACCCATCTGGATGTGTTCCTGTGCAACCTGTGCTAGATTCTATGGCCCTGCTCTGGCAGGGGATGTTGGACTGGATGTTCTTCAAAGGTCCCTTCCAACCCCTAACATCCTATGACCCTTGGTTTCTTGTCCTGACTTGCAGCACCACAGTTTTTCCTTCCCTTGGTGAAGCCCTTCCCAGTGCAAAGAGGGTGAGTGCAGCCTCGAGAGGACAAAGGGAAGGTAAGGAAGAAAGAGCAAAGTCACCCTGAGCGCTAACCATGCTGAGCAGGCTGGTTCACAGCCACCTTTCCCCGTCACAGATGCTGAACAAGTCCTTCCACATGAGATGAGATCCACCTACACCTAAAAGAACATCCTAAGGATCCTTGTCTAAGCCTTCAGAGGGTGTTTGACTTTCCCTGAGAGCTACCTGGCAGTTTCCAGAGTAACTCTAATCCCATTGTCCCTTTTTTGATTGATTTTCCAGCAGCCACCAAGGCTACACCTGTTGTACTAAACCCTTTGCCCTCCTCCTCCTCAACTTGCCAGGCATCTCTACCCCCTCACATGAAAGACCTGTGAAACCTGAGAACTAGCTCCTAGCTAATGGATATTTGATTGATAAATACCTCTCAAAACACACCACTGGAGGACTGGCAACTGGGCAGCATTAGGTAAGCCACATTCCTCCTCTGCATCCCCTAAAGGGGAGGTTTTCTAAGGCAGGTGTGATGAAACAAAGGGAACAGAAATGTCTCTGCTGTCTTTTGAAATCTCCTGCACCTCTCCAGGTGGAGAAAGGTCACATGGAGCCACTCCAGTTCCTGCTCTTCAGACAGGTAGGGCCATCACACCAGCTATTACCCATTTAGGTTTACACTATCAAAAGGGTTCAGCAGTGTTTGGCCACCCTTCCCCATGGAATCACTGAATCATAGAATTGTCAGGATTGGAAGGGGCCTCGAGGATCATCCAGTTCCAACCCCCCTGCCATGGGCAGGGACACTTCACACTACAGCAGGTTGCTCACAGCCACATCCAGCCTGGCCTTAAAAACCTCCAGGGAGGAGGCTTCCACCACCTCCCTGGGCAACCTGTTCCAGTGTCTCACCACCCTCACAGAGAAGAATTTCTTCCTGACATCCAATCTGAATCTACCCATTTCTAGTTTTGTTCCATTCCCCCCACTATCACTCCCTGACACCCTAAAAAGTCCCTCCCCAGCTTTCTTGTAGCCCCCTTCAGATCCTGGAAGGCCACAAGAAGATCTCCTGGGAGCCTTCTCTTCTCCAGACTGAACAGCCCCAACTCTCTCAGTCTGTCTCCATAGCAGAGAGCTCCAGCCCTTGTGACCTTTCTCTGGACACCTTCCAGCGCCTCCAGATCCTTCTTGTAACAGAGGCTCCAGAACTGGACACACTACTCCAGGTGTGGTCTCACCAGAGTGGAGCAGAGGGGGAGAATCACCTCCCTTGACCTGCTGGCCACAGTTCTCTTGCTGCAGCCCAGGCTCTGGTTGGCTTTCTGGGCTGCAAGTGCTCACTGCTGGCTCATGTTGAGCTTCTCATCCACCAGCACCCCCAAGTCCTTTTCTTCAGGACTGCTCTCCAGACAGTCACTGCCCAGCCTATAGCAGTTCCTGGGATTGCCCCAACTCAGATGCAGGACCGTGCACTTGGTCTTGTTGAACTTCACCTCTCCATCTTGACAAGGTCCCTCTGGATGGATCCCTTCCCTCCAGAAATGCACCCCAATCCCAGCCTGTGACTATCAGGTGTGGTACAAGCTTCTGCTGCCTGGCATGGTCCTGCTCCCCACCAGAAAAGCTCAGAGCACTGCCCACACCCAGGGTTTACATCTTGCTGTGCCACAGAGACCCTTTTTTTCTCTGGGAGGCAACAGTTAAGGATGTCATCCCTCTGGGATGTTGCTGTTATCAGGTTCAAAGTCTTCTTCTGTATTTTTGTCTTCAAGCTGAATTTTGACCTTTGTCTTCAATTGGTGGATGCCCAGAAGCTCTCCAGATTTGTTCAGCCCATAAGGCAGACCGACACACATCAACCTGCAGCGTCAGGCAGCAAACCCTACTCCAGCCCACACCCCCAAGAGGCTTTTGCTTCCAGGCGACAGAACATACTTGAGTTCTCTCAGCAGAGGGAGCTTCTCACCCAGCACTTCCAACACCACCTCCCTCAAACCCTCTGAAACCACAGCCTGCTTCTGACAGAACCAGCTCTGTGACAAGCAAACACACAGGAAAGCTGCAGGTAGGTGATGAGGGAAGGGCATTCCCCAGCCCTGGTAACTGTGGGCTGCTTTAGAATCACAGAATGGCTCAGGCTGGAAGAGACCTCAAAGGTCATCTGCCCCAACCTCCCTGCCATGGGCAGGGACACCTCTCAACTAGACTCAGCTGCTCAAGGCCTCATCCAGCCTGGCTTGAACATCTCCAGGGAGGGGGCACCCACAACCTCTCTGGACAATCCATTCCAGAGTCTTACCACCCAGGTAGTGAAGAATTTCTTCCTAAGATCCAATCTAAACCTATTATCTTTCAATTTAAATCCATTTCTCCTTGTCCTATCAGTGGACACTCTTATAAAAAGTCTCTCTGCAACTTTCCTGTAGGATCCCCTCAGGTACTGGCAGGCAGCTGGGGTCCCCCCAGAGTCTTCTCCATGCTGAATAATCCCAGCTCCCTCAGCTTATCCTCACAGCAGAGAGGCTCCAGCCCTTGGATCATCTTTGTGGCCCTCCTCTGGACTTGTTCCAGCAGATCTATGTCCCCTCGACATCACAGAATCACTTTGGTTGGAAAAGACCTTTAAGGTCAAGTCCAACCATCATCTAAGTCTACAAATTGAAATGAATTAATTGATTGACTTAAGGCTTGCAGCCCTCCCCAAATTCTTTGTTAGTTTTAATAGCTGTGACTATTAAAATACTCCTCCTTTCACCAGCCTGATGCCACTCCACAGCAGCTCTGTGGCAGGCAGTACCAGGGCTGAGAGCCTGGGTGATGAGAAGGGCTTTGAATGCTGTCAATGCCTTTCTTTGGTTCCACTGAATGCCTCCTGATACTTTTCTTACAGAGACAGAAGTTTTCAGCCTGCTTTTGTCTGCAGCTGGGATGCTCTGTACATCATTATCACCTCTTCTATGGGGACAGGCTGAGAGAGTTGGGGTTGTTCAGCCTGGAGAAGAAAAGGCTCTGGGGAGACCTTCTTGCACACTCCAGGACTTAAAGGGGGCCTAAAAGAAAGCTGGGGACAGACTTTTGGGCAGGGCCTGTTGTGACAGGACAAGGGGTGATGGTTTTAAACTAAAAGAGGGGAGATTCAAGGTAGATATAAGGAAGAAATTTTTTTATGAGTGGTGAAACCTGGCACAGGTTGGTCAGAAAGGTGGCAGATGCCCCACCCCTGGAAACATTCCAGGTCAGATTGGATGGGGCTATGAGCAACCTGATGTAGCTGAAGGTGTCCCTGCTGGCTGCAGGGGTGTTGGACTAGATGGCCTTTAAAGGGCCCTTCCCAGCCAAACCAGTCTGGGATTCTCTGATTGTATGTCCCTTTTACACTGTGTCCCTTTTGCATGGTGCCTCTGCACAGCTGTGACTAAGTCCTGCTTGGTCATGGAGAGAGCCCTGCTCAGTCTCAGTAGGGGGACCTGTGATGAGCTCTCACCACGGAGGGATCAGTAGATGGTGAGCTCCAGCATGGTCAGTGAGGCTCCTCCTCTCCTCTCTGCACTCCACCTACACCAGTGTGTGTGGGGTGAACTCCACCAGAGAGCTGATCCAGGCAGCTTTAAAACCCAGTTCAGTCGGCTCAGTTCCCCAGCCTGCTCTACTGAGTGACAGGAGAAGCTGTACTGCACAGCATGCCCAGAACTGCACGAGTGGGTGGACAGGATGGCAGGAGCAGGAGGGGGGAGATGAAGGGAAGAGGGCTGCTTTTTTAGGAAGCACTAACAGCTTCAACACACTTAAAATGATAATTTAATTGAAAAGACCAAGGATCTTAGTCTTACAAAGATACCAAGGGACTCTCAGCTTTTCAAACCAGATTTGCAGATGTTGTTTTCCTTAACCTACATAGATTGTTGGATGACATTTTGCTCCAATCTAAAGTAACTACAATTGAAAAATGTCAGCATTTAAATCATCTGTCTCCCCTCATCCCTGTCTGATTCCTGCATTTTCCATGCTGGCAGTAGGTACACAGGCAATTTCACCATAATCTTCCTGGTGATTCACTCCCCTCATCTCTGTCTGATTCCTGCATTTTCCATGCTGGCAGCAGTAGGTACACAGGCAATTTCACCATAATCTTTCTGGTGATTCACTCCCCTCTTTCACATTGCTGGCTTTGAGCTCACCTACCCCTTCTTACTGCCTAGGCCCTTACAAAAACAAGAGCAGAACATGGGAAACATTATAAACACTTTTTAATGGGTCTTCAGAAAAACAAAACAAAACAACAATTTCAAAACAGTATTTACACTGAAGGTATAAATATCCCCTTATGAATAAATGATGCTGCTACCCAATGAGCCCTGCACTTGATCTATGCTCAGAATAATTATTTAGCTCCTTCAGAGAGGTTAAAATAACCACAGGGCATGGGAAACATCTTTTCGTGCATAGTTTCAGTCAGCAGAGAAAATGGTAAACAAAAGCAGATAACATAAATGGATTTAAGACAGGAAAGAGCTAACAGGCAGAGCAGGGGCAAGTGGAATGAATTTGATTCAGCTGGGAATAAATTTAGGCTGGAGACCATCTTCAGGCATCAGAACTGAGAAAACTGAGAGCAATCTTTCAACAACAGCAGTGGGACAAACAGCAAACAGGGTTCAAACCAAAGCCTCCAAGTTGTCAGAAGGAGATTACAAGGTGTGGCTGCCTGTCATAGCTGAGTTCCGGACCTTGAGGCAGCGGCTCCTCCCAGTCTGGTGTTCCCAAGTGTCTCCTGTGGCTGCTAAAGGCAAAAGTATCTGTCTTGCTGACAAAGAGGAAGAGGCACCCTGGTGGGTTGAAAATTCGCACCCCCACCCCCTGCCCCAACATTAAATTTTGCCAGACCAGCTCAGCTGGAAGCAAATGGAAGCTGTATCTACAAGCAAAACTACAACCTACAATGGAATGCAATTAATATGTACAAAACGTACAGGATTTACAAATATTTACAGGTATTTAATAAACAGCACAAGAACCCTCCTGGCCAAAGACCAGGGGAGCTGCAACAGCTTCTCCCTCTTCTGCTTTCTCTGCCTACCCCCTGTACACAAAAAGGACAAGAGACAGAGCATGAAAGTTGTTATTAATACCAGTCACAACAAAGCAGTGCAGCCAAGGTCAGTAGAGCCAGAAGAAGCATCAGCCAGAGCCAAAGAAGCGAAAAGAGAGAAAGATTGTTTTGCAAACTAAATCTTATGGTAGACACTTCTCCAATGAGATTGTTTAGAACTATCATTCTTTTCCTTTTTACACCCAACAGTGATTTATTTACGTTCTACCACTTTCTGTCCAAGATCTGGGAAAAATTTTTTTAAAGGCATAACTTAAAACTACCACAGGCACCACCTGACTCCTTAGTGTGCTACATCACTGTGCTGGATCCTCCCCTGGACACCACACTCCTCCGTGAGCCCGGCAGTGCTGGGGCAGGTCTCTGCCCCTCTGGGGTCCCTCGGGTTCTCACTGCCCTGTGAGGCACCTCTGCCACCGTCCTCTCAAACAGCTAACCTCTTGAGGGACACATTTTAGCTTAAAGAAAGCCTTTATCTTCCTCACAGACCCTTAGGAACTTCCCTTGGACTGTTCCATCGTGGAGAGGAATTTCCTGCCAGGGTTTTAGAGAGCAAGCCGTGATTTGGAGAGGGTTGTCTCTTTCTTCCTTCCAGAAAGTGGCCTGCACGGCGCTTATGACTTGCTGTTGGGACACACCTATGCTGCTAGGATCACTGGTACCTAAAACACCTCCATCACGATGCACAAGGGAGGCATGCGGAGGAGTTTTGCTCCTACCCTCCAGCCCAAAGGCACCAGGGCACAGCTCCTTGCCCAGGGGACACTGGCCAGTACAGCACTTCCAACAGAGCCGTTAAGGGCCTGTCCCCAGCCATGACTCTGGAGGTCACCTCTGCCTCAGGGCTCATCCCCCACCTCATGACCTGGTGAGGGATCTGACCGTGCCCCGAGCCCTGTTCCCAGCCCCGGCCGGGAATGTGACAATTCCCCAGGCCCTGTCCCAGTCCTGACCGGGAGCTTTGACCGTTGCCTGGGCCCGATCCCAGCCCTGCCCAGGAATTCCAAAGGTTCCCCGGGCCGAGTCTCCTCCTGCCGCCCATGGGGGTGACACCCCGGCGGGGGCCACGACCCGGGCGGGGGCCAGCGGCCGCGGCAATGAGGGGAGAGCGGGGCTCGCGGCGGGGAGCCAATCGGAGCCCTCAGCGCCTGGTCCGATCTCCCCGGAGCTGTCTCATTGGTCGCTCTCCTCCCCTCGCCTCACGGCGGCGGCCAATGGGGGTGGGCGCGCAGGGGGAGGGGCGTGGCCGGGCGGCGAGCGCGCGAGCGGCGGGCGCGGCATGGCGAGGTCCCGGCGGCCGTGAGGAAGCGCGGGGAGACGGCGGTCGCCATGTCGCCGGTGTGGTCGCTGGTGGTGGGGCTGCTGCTGCTGCTGCTATGGGTACGGCACCGGGGGCTGGAGGCCGTGCTGGTGCACCACCGCTGGGTCTTCGTCTGCTTCTTCCTCATGCCGCTTTCCATCCTCTTTGACGTCTACTACCAGCTGCGCGCCTGGGCCGTCTGGCGCCTGCACAGCGCCCCGCGGCAGCACGGCCAGCGCGTCCGCAACATCCAGGCGCAGGTGAGGCCCCGGCGGAGACACGCGCCCCTCCTGTTCCCGGCCATGGGGGGCGGTTCGGCGGAAGGGGAACTCGTCCCCCGTTCCCCTCGTTTGTGTCCCCGCAGGCCGGCGCTGCTCCGGGAGCTGGCGGCGCGGCGCGGCACCCTCCCCTCTTCCCACTGCCTCCCCCGGTGGGAAACCCGGCCGTGGCATCCGGAGCGGGAAGAGGCAAGCGGCTAAAAGGCAGCGGGCGTTTCTGTCCCCGTGGGGTGTATTTTTCCGGTCTGAAACTCCTCTCGAAGTTGCGGCGTTAACAGCTGGCGAGTCCGGCTGCAGCTGTCCCGCTGCCGCCGCCGTGACAGCCTCAGAAGGTGGGCTGAGGAGCACCCTGTGCCCCCACACGGCCCAGGCACAGGTCCTGTGCACCTGTGTTACGTCCCAGTGTCAGTCTTTGAACGGTTGCCTTAATACCGCCTTTTGATACCCTTTGCGTTGTTAGTGCCGAGAGATGATCGAAGGGGAGCGAAAACTTTTCATCCCCCACAGAAAAGCAGCTGTCTATAGCGCTTCTGCGCTCTCTGGTATCTGTCATGTCTGCTGCTGTTTTCTTGCTTGGCTCTCATGTTCATTGCAGATGCAGATGGATATTGGTGTGCACAGAGCTACTGGAGGGTTTGAGGCAGGGTTTTTATCGCCAGCTGTAGCAGCAATTGAGCTTTGAAGAAAACACAGCTGACATTTGTTCCCTGAGTATCAATCACTGTGGCTTTGCAAAATTGTGGCTTACACATTTTCCTTCTCCACTTTTCTCTCTTTGCCCATTCATTTGCAGGCTCAGATTTTTTTTTTTTTTTTTTTTTTTTTTTTTTTTTTTTTTTTTTTTTTTTTTTGTGTATTTAGGAGGAGAGATTGCATTCATGTGGACCTGGCCCTTAGGGACATCATTTAGTGTTGGCCTTTTAGTGCTAGATGATCTTGGAGGTCTCTTCCAGCCAGATATATTCTATGATTAACCTTCACAGAACTGAGATTATTTGTGCCAGTGCTAGTACCTCCCTTAGAGTATAGGTTTTCCTGTGTATTTTTTAAACTTTCATTGTAGTTTTCTGAATCCCATCTCCCAACAAACAAAAAACCCCAAAAGCTACAGGTTATTAGAAATGCTTCCTCTACATAACTGAATCCTGGTTATATTTCATTTAGAAGTTCAGAGCTCTGCAGAGAGACTTCCAAAGTGTCACTACTCAGAGACATCCAGACTTTCTTACTGGCAGGTAGAATCATAGAATGATTTAAAGGAGATTCTCCTCCCCCCCTACTCTGCCCTAGTGAGACCTCACATGGAATATTGCTTCCAGTGCTGGGCTCTCCAGTTCAAGAGGGACAGGGATCTACTTGAGAAAGTCCAACAGAGGGCTTCAAGGATGATGAAGAGACTGGAGCACTGCCTGATGAGGAGAGGGTGAGAGACCTGGGGCTGTTTAGTCTGAAGAGGAGAAGACTGAGAGGGGATTTAATAAATGTCTATAAATATCTGAGGGCTGGGTGTCAGGAAGGAAGGGACAGCCTCTGCTCACTTGTGCCCTGTGACAGGACAAGGGGCAATGGATGTAAACTACAGCACAGGAAGGTCCCATCTCAAGGGTCCCAGAGCACTGGAACAGGCTGTCCAGAGAATCCCTGTCTGGATGTGTTCCTGTGTGACCTGTGCTAGATTCTATGGTCGTGCTCTGGCAGGGAGGTTGAACTGGAAGATCTCTGGAGGTCCCTTCCAACCCCTAACATCCTGTGATCCTGTGAATGGTCTGTTGGAAGGGACCTCCAAAGGTCATCCAGTCCAACCCCCTCTGTCAGCAGGGACATCCTCCACTAGACCAGGTTGCCCAGAGCCCTGTTGAGCCTCACCTTGAATATCTCCAGGGATGGGGCCCCAACCACCTCCCTGGGCAACCTGTTCCAGTGTTCTACTACCCTTGTGATAAAGAACTTGTTCCTAAGGTAAAGAGCTTGTTCCTAAACATGCATGAGGTAACATGCATGTAGAGCAGTTAACAGCATTTCTGAACACTTTTCCAGTGAGGGAAAGACGTTTCTGGTGCGTTACTGAGGACATGTGTGTGCCTTACAGCAGCAGTTCAGTCGTTCCCTTTCGGCAGGTTCGGGAATGGAAGAAAGAAGGCAGCAAAAGGTACATGTGCACTGGCAGGCCTGGCTGGCTGACTGTGTCCCTGCGAGTTGGCAAGTACAAAAAGACTCACAAGAACATCATGATCAACTTAATGGATGTTCTGGATGTGGACAGAGAAAGACAGGTAACAAATTCATCAGAAAGCTTTCATGATAATGATGCTTACAGCTTTGTTTTGTTGTTTGTTTGTTTGTTTGTTAAACTGTATGTATAGCTGAAGAGGAGATGAGATTCCATAAAGAACAAAGGGTTTGTGTAGCTGTAGGCTCACCAAATTTCAGGTTTCCCAACCTGTGCTCGGATCATTCTATCCCAAAAACACAGCATATGGAGTTGCTTAGCTTTTCTGTGCTGGAGCCTAAAAGAGCAGATTGATTTATGGTACGGGGGACTGAGCAACAAGATGTTGAGGCAGAGGAGGAATCACTAAATAGTTTCAACTATTTTTAGTGGTGCTCTTAGGAAAGTAAGTCTCCAAATTCTGATAACAGATGGAAGTTCAAGACAGCCATATTCTGTCATGGTTAATGCTGAACACTTAATTAATGTTTTCGTGGTGGGGGGATGTGGGAATTTGCTTTCTTTGCTTTCTAGGTTGTTCGTGTGGAACCTTTGGTGACCATGGGCCAGCTGACTGCCTACCTGAACCCTATGGGCTGGACTATTCCTGTGGTGCCAGAGCTTGATGATCTAACAGTTGGTAAGGGTCATGATGACAAGAGACTCCCTGGTTGTTGTGCAGCAGTAACATGTTGCATTATTTCCAAGGTCCCAGAAATGGAACCTTAAGGCCTCTTGCGGTATTTATGTTGTAAGCACTTCCTGGTTTGTTTGGGGTTTTTTAAATAGATTTAAAAGTCAGGCTTAAAAGAGGAGGCTTTGTTCCCATAAACCACCTTCACTTTAGAGGATGTTGCATTTGATTTGTTTTGTGCTCTCTTGATAGGTGGCCTGATCATGGGGACTGGCATCGAGTCTTCATCCCATATCTATGGACTTTTTCAACACACCTGTGTGGCCTATGAAATTGTTCTTGCTGATGGAAGCCTTGTGAGATGCTCACCAGTAAGACAAAATGTTATTTTGCTATCATTTACAATGTGGTTGACAGTTACCAGTATGGATATATGATTGAGTATGACATACTTTTTGCAGACTGAAAATTCAGACCTATTTTATGCAGTGCCTTGGTCTTGTGGTACTCTGGGTTTCCTGGTTGCAGCAGAAATAAAAATGATTCCTGCCAAGAAATATGTCAGATTACATTACCAGCCTGTGAGAGGACTGCAGAAGATTTGTGAAAAGTTTACTGAAGAGTCTAAGAAAAAGGAGAATAGTTTTGTGGAAGGACTCGTGTATTCTTTGGAGGAAGCAGTCATCATGACAGGAGTCTTGACTGATGAAGCTGAGCAAAGCAAGGTAACTAAAGGGAAGTTAATCACCAAGTAAAAAAATAACCCCCAAGGTTCAACTAAAGCTGTATTACATGCCAGTAAAAAAACAGAATCATTGTAAGATTGGAAGAATCTCTTAACCATGGGATTAAAAGTTAGATTTGCCCAACAGAATGTTTTAACTTACAGCTCTTTGCTACTACAGCAGAGTCTGTACTGTAAATCTCTCCAATCAAGGAGCAATGACCCACTGATTTCATTATTACAGCCAATAATTAGCCTACAGCCTTTTCAGAGAAATAGAATCATAGAATTGTTAGGGTTGGAAGGGACCTCAAGGATCATCCAGTTCCAACCCCCCTGTCATGGGCACAGACACCTCACACTACATCAGGTTGCTCAGAGCCACATCCAGCCTGACCTTAAAAGCTTCCAGGGATCAGGCTTACACCACCTCCCTCCAACCTGTTTCACTGCAGTACCTATGGAGGAAGAGAAGTCACTTCCTTCATACACAGAACAATGCTGGTTTACAGTGCAGTTATCCAGAGGAGCTCATACACTGCAGTTAATTATTCAGAGGAGCTCTTACACTGCAGTTAAGAGGAGCTTTTACACTGCAGTTATTCAGAGGAGCTCTTACACTGCAGTTAGTTATTCAGAGGAGCTCTTACACTGCAGTTAGTTATTCAGAAGAGCTCTTACACTGCAGTTAGTTATTCAGGGGAGCTCTTACACTGTAGTTATTCAGAGGAGCTCTTACACTGCAGTTAGTTATTCAGAGAAGCTCTTCCTCCAGCAGGCTTTTAATACAGTTTGTATCTGTAAAACACATCAGGGACAGGCTGCCTGTTCACTGAAGCCCTCAACCTGAATGTTTCTCCTCAGCCATGAGGCTTTGAATGATGAGGTGAGAGCTTGGTATTTTTAGGAATCCAGTTCTGTCACATTCTTGGTATGTGGTAACAGGCAAGCCTTGCAAGCCTTACTTAAATTAAAGTGAAACAGCAAACAAGGTAAGGAGGAGCCATTTGTGTGGAGGAATGAAGGATCCCTGGGTCTCTTGTGACAGCCTCATTCAAACTGTCACAGCAGGTACAAGATTGACTTCACAGTAAAGGAGTTTGGGGACGTACTCAGTGTTGCCTTGAGGTGTAACTGTTCCCTGTGGTGGTGTCTGCTAATGAGTGCACGTTTTATTGTAGATAAACAGAATTGGTAACTACTACAAGCCATGGTTCTTCAAGCATGTGGAGCAGTATTTGAAGGAGGACAGGACTGGAACAGAGTACATTCCCTCCAGGCATTACTACCACAGGCACACACGCAGTATCTTCTGGGAACTCCAGGTAAGACCAGTTCCAAGACTAAAATAACAACTGCAGGAAGAAGCTCTGTTCTCTCCCAGTGTGGGCACAGTGTTCCTCCTTCCCATGGCCACACAGCTGTCTTTCCTGGCAGGAATAAATCATAGAATTGTTAGGGTTGGAAGGGACCTCGAGGTTCATCCAGTTCCATGGGCCCTGCCATGGGCAGGGACACCTCACACTACAGCAGGTTGCTCAGAGCCTTAAAAATCTTCAGGGATGAGGCTTCTACCACCTGTTCCAGGGTTCCACCATCCTCATGGGAAAGAATTTCTTCCTAACATTCAATCTGAATCTACCCACTGCTGTTTTGTCTCCATTCCCCCCAGTGCCATCACTACCTGACACCCTAAAAAGTCCCTCACCAGCTTTCTTGTAGCCCCCTTCAGATACTGGAAGGCCACAAGAAGGTCTCCTCAGAGCTTTCTCCTCTCCAGACTGAACAGCCCCAACTCTCTCATTCTGCCCTATTGCAGAGGAGCTCTCATCCTTGTGGCCCTTCTCTGGACACATTCCAGCACCTCCAAATCCTTCTTGTGACAGGGGCTCCAGAACTGGATGCAGCACTCCAGGTGGGGTCTCACCAGAGTGGAGCAGAGGGGGAGAATCACCTCCCTCACCCTGCTGGCCACACTTCTCTTGATGCAACTCAGGATCCGGTTGGCTCTTTGGGCTGACAGTGAACACTGCTGGCTCATGCTGAGCTTCTCATCCACTAGCACCTCAAGTCCCGCGCCTCAGGGCTGCTCTCCAGCCAGTCACTGCCCAGCCTATATAAAGAATGAAGTTTATGGGGAATTGAAAAATCCTTCATTTGGGCAAAACAAATCCAAATGCACTTCTTTACATACAGACATAGAATCACTGAGGCTGGGAAAGCCCTTTAAGATCATCACATATAAGGCATTAGATCATAATCTCCTGATTTCCTTTTTATTGCTTTTCTGAATGTAAACCTTAAGTACATATTGTAATGTTAAGCTTTTATAGCTATTAAAGTGATTGCCAAAGACAGGCAATGGGAAAATAGCATGAATGTGAAACTGGCTGAAAGTTTGCCCTGCCTAAACTCAACAACAGTAATTATGCAGGAAGGTCATTACTTTGAATTTCATAAATGTATTCACTGTGATGTGCCTTTACATAAAATTTTATTGGCATTCTGACAGATCCCTATTTCTCCATTTTGAATTTCTGGAGTGAGATACTGGGTTCTTTCAGCTCCCAGGGAAAGAACCTCAGAGATCATCTGCTGCACCCATGGCAGGGACACCTCTCAACTTGACTCAGCTGCTCAAGGCCTCATCCAACCTGGCCTTGAACACTCTGAGGGAAGAGATATCCATAACCTCCCTGGGCAGCCTATTCCAGAGTCTCACCACCTTCCTACTGAAAAACTTTTTCCTCAGATCCAGTCTAACCCTGCTCTCCCTCAGCTTCAAACCATTCCCCCTTGTCCTGTCTCTAGACATCCTCATGAAGAGTCCCTCTCCAACCTTTCCTGTAGGATCCCTTCAGGTACTGGAAGGCAGTTCTAAGGTCCCCTTGGGAATCTTCTTCCCCAGGCTGAGCAACTCCAGCTCCCTTAGCACTCTCATGGCAGAGGTACTCCAGCCCTTGGCTCATCTTTGTTTAGCAAAAACATCAGCAGTTAACGTCATTGAAAATCTGACTTAATGCTGCTCTGAGCATCTGGAAGTGTTGCCTTTTGGCTCTCTTACATGCTCCTAAGCCCCACTGTTTTTTCTTCCTTCTTCACAGGACATCATTCCTTTTGGCAATAACCCTGTTTTCCGTTACCTGTTTGGCTGGATGGTTCCTCCCAAAATCTCTCTGTTAAAGCTCACCCAAGGGGAAGCCATCCGGAAGCTGTACGAGCAGCACCACGTCGTTCAGGACATGCTGGTGCCCATGAAGAGCCTGGAGAAATCCATCCAAACCTTCCACGATGACCTTCATGTAAGAACATGCTCTTAAATTAAAACACTCTTGTGTGGTGAGAGCTGTGGCTGTTGATCTTAAGGCTTAATAACCTGCCTGTGTAAAAGGTCATTGTTGTATCGTGGGCACTGCTCTGCTTTGTGGCTCTGTGGTGCAGGGCTGCAGAAAAAAAAACAAGGAGCACAGCTTTCTGAAAACAAAAAAAAGAATTCAAAGTGATTCAAACTTCAGCAGAAGCCCAACACTTGTGCAAGTTTTTTTTTTTCCACTTAGTAAATCCTGAACTGATTCCAAACTGTGGGAATTAATTTCCCTTTCTTGGTTTTCTTTCTGAATTTATTGTAGTTGCTGTAAGAAGTACAAAGTTCGTGATTTCCATTTTGGACTGACCTGGAAAAGAAAACTTCTTTTTCTGATTTTACTCCTAGTGTGTATTCAGTTGTTGCTTTGGGATTAGGGACTTTTCTTTTATTTCAACTATTTGAGGGGGAGGAGATGTAATTCTAGGAGGACACAGCACACATTCTGAGCATCTCAATCTGTCAGTGTTACTGTCAGTAGAAAGTGCAGCAGATCGCAGTCCCAAACAGTGAAGAAATCCTCTTAGATCTTCACTTTGTCATCTTACTAAGAGATAGCTCAAAGGACTGTCTTGTTAAACATAAGTGATCAAGTGTTTTCCTTGCAGGTGTACCCTCTCTGGTTATGTCCTTTCATATTGCCTAATAATCCTGGTATGGTCCATCCAAAAGGAGATGAAACAGAACTCTACGTGGATGTAGGAGCTTATGGAGAGCCCAAAAGGAAACAGTTTGAAGCCAGGGCTTCAATGAGGCAGATGGAGAAGTTTGTAAGAAGCATGCATGGGTAAGTATTCCCACTCCTTAGAACAGGAGTAATGCCATAGAATTTACACCTGTGTGGTTTAATTGCAGTTGTTTAATCCCACAGAACTTTAATATTGCAATCATTTAGCAACTACAGTAGCTGAAAACTAACTTTTAATTCCTAATTTGACTTTCAAGCGTGATTTCACTCTTGCTATTTGATTGCAAAACCAAACAAGTGAGAAGTGTGGCTGAAGTTCCTGCAGTGGAACTGGGAGCTAGGTAGCTTCAGATCACCTCTGTGTCCTTTCAGCTTTGGGAGTGGAGTCTCTGCTGCAACAAAATGCATGCTGCCAGGTGCAGAAAGCCCCTGGTGGGTGTAGGTGTGAGTCAGTGACTGCTCTCAGCAAGGCTGGCTAGCAGAGTACTCAGGAGGGCAGCCACCCAGCTTGCACACTGCAGCTGCCTTGTTCCAAAACAGTTTAGATCAGGGGCAAACCAAGCATTCCACAGTCCCTCCAGAAATCCCACAGGCTTGATACGGTCTGGACAGCCTCCCCTCCTGCCCTTGGGATTGTTCTGCTCTCCGCAGTCCTTGCAGCATTGTGCCACAGCCTTGCCCTATCCTTGCAGAGGGAGGCCAGCCTTGGCTCTCCCCTGCAGTCCCTCTGTGCTGGTGGCAGCCTTCCCTCCCTCACAACTTGTGCTTCCTTTTCCCTGCCCCAATTCCTATCACATAGGACCGTGGTAGGCGTCAGCTCTGTGCCCACCATCTGTCACAGACTCGTGCCAGCCTCATTTGCTGTAGTAGTGTCACTGGAGAAGCAGTCAGAGGCTTGTTTCTCAGGAACAAAAAACAACTACAGAGTATTTTTACACCATCAGTATGATTTATCCACATTGCTGATTTGACCTACTTCTCAGTCTAACAGTCACTATATCCCATGTGGCTGAGCAGCCATGGTGAGGCTACTTCAAGATGATTTGGAAGAGTGCTGAGTGACTTCAGTTGCAATAAAGGGTCTGCCGGAGAACAAAGCAACTCAAACGTAGTTCTAAGCTTTTATTTTGATTAAGCTTTTAATTACAGCTCTTTACCAATACAGTTTTGTCTCCTCTTTACCTATCACTGGGAAATGAGCAGTGGAGTTTTGTAATCAGATACAACAGCAGAGCTTTATGCAAGAGTTTGTGTTTTACTGCTGTGCTCTGATGCCAGCTGCGTTTCAGAGCGTGGAATGCAAACGTGAGGAAGATTGCACAGCTAAAGACAGGTTTCAGTGCTTGTTGGGAACGGGCCTTGAGCCAGCAATGTGCCCTCGTGTCCAGGAAGCCCAGTGGCAGCCTGGGGTGGGTTAGAAGGGCTGTGGTGAGTAGGTTCAGAGAGGTTCTTTTGCCCCTCTGCTCGGCCCTGGTGAGGCTGCATCAAGAATGTTGTGTCCAGTGCCGGGAACTGCTTGAAAAAATCCAGCGCAGAGCCACAAAGATGCTGAAGGGAGAGGAGCATCTCCCTGCTGAGGAAAGGCTGAGGGAGCTGGGGCTCTGCTTGAAGAAAAGGAGCATGAGGGGTGACCTCATTCGTGTTTATGAAGATGTGCAGGGCAGTTGTCAGGAGGATGGAGCCAGGCTCTGCCCAGGGATGTCCAATGATAGGACAAGGGGCAATGGGTGCAAGCTGGAGCAGAGGAACAGAAGGAAAAAGTTTTTCCCTGTGAGGGTGCCAGAGTCCTGGAACAGGCTGCCCAGAGAAATTGTGAAGTCTCCTCTGGAGACATTCAAAATCTGGATGTGTTCCTGTGTGACCTGCCCTGGGTGAGCCTTTTCCATCGGGGGGCTTGGACTGGATGATCTTTCGAGGTCCCTTCCAACCCCTAAAATTCTGTGATTGTGTGACCTTTGTCACACTGTGCTTCATTTACACTATAAATTTATCTTCTCAGCCTGATCTGATTTGGCAGTCTTTTGCCTTCCCAGTTATATTCTCAACCCCAGTTTAAAGAAACCTTAAGAGATCAAAGAATGTGTTGTTATATCTGCTGGGAGAGCATTTTGTAACACAGGCTGACACAAGATGCCATGACTGTACCTCCATGGATCATAAAACAAGCTGAAAAAATAGGGGGTTTTATTGGAAGCTGGAATTAAAAGGTTTTGCAGCAAAAAAAGGAAAAGCAGACCTTCAGAAACAGCTGAGAAAGTATTGGGTGAGGAAAGTTTAGGTTATGGGTGAGTTTTGGTGCAAAGGGGCCATACTTTTCATTTGGAGCAGCTTTTGAAGTTCTCTCTAGACTGAGTTGCTGAGAACACCACTTGTTGGAACACAAGTTGACAGATCTGGCTGCACATGGTTAGGATCACAGAATCTTAGAATGGTTTGGGTTGGAAGGGACCTCCAGAGGTCTAGTTCAACCTCCCCTGCAGTCAGGAGGGACATTCTCCACTAGATCAGGTTGCTCAGATCAGTTGAGGATAGGGCTTCAACTACCATCCTGGGCAACCACCCTCATAATGCAGAACAGCCAATCTAAGTCTCCTCCAATTTCAAGCCATTGCTCTTCTAAGCATGAACCACTCTCTACACAGAAATTTTTTGAGCCCTTTTCCCTTTGCAGTGGCAGAAACTAACAAAGGAATCAATATATTGGTGACTACAGAAGTGTTCTGAGCTATATTTTAAAAACAAGCAATTTTAATTGCTTTCTTATCCCACCTTCCCCTTCACCTCAACAACCGTAGCAGTATTCTGCTCTTTTCACCATTACAGAGCGTTTCCTCTTGGGAAAAGAAATGATGGTAATGTAAAATCCAGAAAATAGGAGAGTTTGTGTGTGTGCCAGCATAGTCCATGTGAGCAGCTGGCATTTGCTGCTTCTCAAAAAGCATTTTTGGTGGGGTTTGTGGTTCAGAATGGTAGGGATTGGAAGGGACCTCCAGAGATCATCCAGTTCAACCCCCCTGCCAAAGCAGGATCACCTAGAGGTTGAGTATTTGCTGTATTCATGCCTTACCCTGAATGTTGGTGTTCTGTTCCAGGTCTTGTGGCACAATTACTACTGAATCTGTCTCTTTTGTTTCTCCTCTCCAGTTTCCAGATGCTGTATGCAGATTGCTATATGACCCGGGAGGAGTTCTGGGATATGTTTGATGGTTCCTTATACCACAAGCTGAGGGATGAGATGAATTGCAAGGATGCCTTTCCAGAAGTGTATGACAAAATCTGCAAAGCTGCAAGGCACTGAGCTTGGGTAACCTAATCAAGCAATCAGGGAAAGATGAATTTACCTATAGCTAGTCAATATATACCCTTTAAAACAACAAACAAACAAACAAAAAAAGCTTTATTGCTCTCCAAATAAGCTCCTTCCTGTCGATGTTTGAAGATATGAATTCCTGCTTTATACTTTTTATGTTTAGTATTTCCTTGGATGTTTTAAACCCCATTTTCCATATTTCTTTGGATGTTTTAAACCCCATTTTCCAAACTCAGAAGTGATTGTTTCTAACAGATCTCAAGTGCTAGCCTTTGTATCTGATGTAGGGACGTGAGCTCACCTGTTTCCAAGCGGTAGAACAGCAAACGGTTGGCTGAAGATCAACTGGAGTGACACCGGCTGTATGGTATACCTGTGTTGAGCATGACTGTTGGAAATGGTGGGGAGGGCTCAGAAACAGGTGCCAAAGCTGAAAGCATTGTCAAATGAATGATGGTGTTAAAGCCATTTGCCTCCTCCAGTGGGGAACCTGTAGGTCAGCTCAGCGATGGTACCGCTGGCTGTAGGGCGCCACACAGTGCCACGCTGCTGGTGTCCTACTGTGCCATCAGCTCAGCAGAGCACTGAACCTCCCTGACAGTGACAGCTTCGGTTTCAAACCTGAGCACTGGGGGGGTGAGGAAAATGCTTTTTACTTGTGCCTATCAGATTTGTACTGATTTTTGGTTATGAAGTGTTAAGTGGATGTAGGTTTTAGGTACGTTGTAATTGGCTAACGGTGCATTGCGAGGGGGTGGTTTGCCCCCCAAATATCAATGTTCTGGCTTTGCAGACTACTGAAGAAATTGCTGCTATTTCCTATAGCCAAGCTTTAATTTTGGTTTTTACTCCTTGTGGATCTGTTTATTTGAATTTTGGGGGTCGCGGGGGTGGCTTTGAGGGGTTTTGGTTGTTGCTTAATTTTAGTGCCTTATGAATACTCAGTTGGAGGAAGACGTGGGTTGTGTCAGACCGGGCAGAGGAGGAAGTCGAGGCTTCATTTAGAGCACGTGGCTGTCGATCAGGAGAGCTCTTGTTGTGACTCTCAGTACACACAGGCTTTGGTTCTGACTTGAGTGACCTTTTTTGCTTTTTGTTGTAGCTGGAGCAGGTTGATAGGCTTTGTAAAAGGACTGTTTCAGTCACCTGGAGAGGGAAATCAGCAGCGACTGCTGCTGGGTTCCCTTCTGCTGCTCGCTGGTGAGAAGGGCACAGTCACTTCAAGTGTAGAAGTGTGGGAATGTTTTGACCATGTAGCCAAAAAAAACCACATGGTTCAGAACCAACCCTGTGTTTTGTCCAAGCAGCACTTAAAAATTGTTACTTGAAACCTTACTGATCTTGAGGGAGAAGAAAGTCATTTTCTTGAGGCTTGGGTAACAGGAAGAAGTTTTTCAACGGTTCCCAGTGGGAGGCATGACTTTTGTATGAGTGCTAAACCAATGATTTTATTTATTGATAGATGGATGTTTATAGTCCAGATGAAACCAATGATAAAGCAGTGACAAGAAGAAGCTTGGCCTGTTGCTCAGTGATGCGTGCTGGGCAAGTTGTGTGCAAATCAGGTACCCCTTAGAACCCCCCAACCAGGGCCTGGGAGCAGGAGCAGCCTGCCAAGGGGAGATGCAGCCAGCACAGAGCCTGTGTCAGTGTCAGTGATCCAGGGGTGTCTGCTACACCCTGCCAGGCTTTGGGGTGCACGGGAAGGCAAACACTGATTCCTGGGGTGTAAGCTGCCCTCCTGCCCCTGCCAGGGAAGTGGCACAGGAGTCCTTTCTCTGTCCCTGGGGCAAAGCTATGATTTAGCCCAGCAATGGTAAGATAGCCTGCAAAGAGCACGGGAGGGTTGGGTTAGCTCTGAAAGGGCAACGTTAAAGAGCTGGAGGATATGCAAATCCCTTTCCTTAGGCCATGTTTCTCTCACTTATGTACTGATGATCTTTAGGTATGCACTGTGTTTGTTTGTGGGTTTGGTTTTGGGTTTGTTTGGTTTTTTCCACTCCTTAATTTATTGGCAAACGCTGTTTTGAGGTGATTGGGTGCTGTCCCTTGTGCCTGTCACACACCTGCATAATGGCTGTGGCTCTTCATTTTTGGTTGTACAGGCTGTTCAAATAAAGATCTACCCAGCACACTGGCCCTCCTGCTGTCTTTCAGTTCACACAATCAACCACACAATGTTGGGGGCTGGAAGGCACCTCGAGAGAGCATAGAATCATCATAGAATCAACAAGGTTGGAAAAGACCTCAGAGATCATCAAGTCCAACCTATCACCCAGCACCTTATGGCTAACTAAACCATGGCTTCCAGTGCCACGTCCAATCCTTTTTTGAGCACCTCCAGGGACAGTGAGTCCACCATCTCCCTGGGCAGCACATTCCAATGGCAGATCACTCTTTCTGTGAAGAACTTTCTCCTCACCTCCAGCCTAAACTTCCCCTGGTGATCATCCAGTCCAACCCCCCTGCCAGAGCAGGACCACCTCAGGCAAATCACACAGGACCTCATCCAGGCAGGTGTTGAGTATCTCCAGAGAGGGAGACTCCATGACCCCCCTGGGCAGCCTGTTCCAGTGTTCTGTCACCCTCACAGGGAAATAATTCTTCCTCCTGTTCCCATGTGTTGTAGCATGGTGGGCTGAAATTTCCCTCTCACATTAACCCCACCAGACTAGCTCAGTTTGGAAGCAAATGTATTTACAAGCAACAACTACAGCCTGCAATGGAATGCAATGAATATATACAAAATGTACAGTATTTACAAGATTTACAGATAGGTACAATGAACAGAAACAGCACAAAACCCTCCTGGCCAAAACCAGGAAAGCTGTCCCTCTGCCTCCCCCTTCCCTGCCTTCTCCAGACCCCCCTGGCAGACAGAAGAAAAACAAGAAGCAGAGAGGTTGTTAGAACTTAGCTTTCAAGGTCAGTATGTGAATATGTTATCTCCAAAGCCAAGCCAGAAGAAAAATGCTAGATTGCCCAGCAGAAAAACACCAGACAGGCTGTACTTTGTTTTGAGTACTGACTCTTAAACATATTTATCTCTCCAATGGAAGTGTTCAGAATAATCAATATTTTGCTTTCTTACATCCAATTGTGATTTATTTACATTCTTTTGCTTTTCTGCTTGAACTCTGAAAAAAAAATTAAAGGCATAACCTTAAAACCACCACACCATGGAACTTCCTTTGCCTCAATTTCCACCATTGCCCCTTGTGCTGTCATTGGGCATCACCCAGCAGAGCCTGGCTCCATCCTCTTGGCACTCACCCTTCACATATTTATAAACATTAATGAGGTCACCCTTAAGCCTCCTTCAAGCTAAAGAGCCCCAGCTTCCTCACTCTCACCTCATAGAGAAGATGTTCCACTCCCTTAATTATTTTTGTGGCTCTGTGCTGGACTCTTTCAAGCACTTCCCTGAGGTCCTTCCTGAACTGAGGGGCCGAGAACTGGACACAATATTCCAGATGTGGCCTCAGCAGGGCAGAGTAGAGAGGGAGGAGAACCTCTCTCAACCTACTGACCACCCCCTTCTAATACCACACCCCTTCTAATACAACCCAGGACTGATTACTTAGATTTCAGCACTTCTCTGCATCATTTCTTGCACTTAAGTGTGTTGCTACCAGTGGTCACCTTGCTACAAGTGTTGCTACAAGCTGCTGTCTGGATGAGAGATCAGTGGTGACCAATGGTGCCAAGTCCAGCTGCAGAGCTGTAACTAGTGGAGTCCCCAGGAATCAGTGCTGGGTCCAGTCCTGTCCAACATCTTCACTGATGACATTGGTGAGGGGACAGACAGACGGAGTCTGCTCAGCAAGTTTGCCCGTGATACCAAACTGCGAGGCTTGGCTGAGACACCTGAAGGCTGTGCAGCCATTCAGTGAGACTTGGACAGACTGAGAACTGGGCAGAGAGAAACCTAATGAGGTTCAACAAGGATAAGTGCAGAGTCCTACACCTGGGAAAGAAGAATAAACTGCACCAGCACAGGTTAGGAGGTGATCTGCTGGAGAGCAGCCCTGGGGAGAAGAACCTGGGAGTGCTGGTGGATAACCAGTTCTGCATGGGACAGCAATGTGCCCTTGTGGCCAAGAAGGGGATTTAATAAATGTTTCTAAATATCTGGGGGCGGGGGGTCAGGAAGGAAGGGCAGGCTCTGCTCAGTTGCACCCTGGGATAGCACAAGGGGCAATGGATGTAAACTACAGCACAGGAGGTTCCACCTCAACATGAGGAGGAACTTCCTCACTGGGAGGGTCCCAGAGCACTGGAACAGGCTCCCCAGAGAGGTTGTGGAGTCTCCTCCTCTGGATACTTTTAAGACCCATCTGGATGCATTCCTGTGTGACCTGTGCTAGATTCTATGATCCTGCTCTGGCAGAGGGGTTGGACTTGATCTCTGGAGGCCCCTTCCAACCCCTAACATCCTCTGATTCTGTGATCAGAGGCATCACAGGGTAGGTGGGAGAGCAGGACCCTGCTGCTGCACACAGCTTTGAGAGAATGTTTTTCAAGTCTGTGAGGCTGCACTTACCTCTGCCCCAAGACACCTGCACAATACAAAGACCTTACAGCTTAGCCTTAGCCCTTCAACTATGCCCCACCAACTCCACCATACCCTCATGATGCCAATTATCCTGATCTCTCCCCACCCCTTGCCTCATTCTTACCCCTTGACTTGGCCAAGGAAGACAAAGGCCCATTTTGGATTTAGGTGCTACAGCTGTTGACACAGAGAGCTGCTCCATTCTCACCCCAGACTAATAAATCTAATCCCTGCTTTGAATGAGCAGCCACAGAAGCCAAGGATGAAGATTCAGTTCCTCCTTCAGCCTGAGGAGTTCCACATCCACATCTTCTCTTCCCTTGAAAAATGCCTTCATAGCAGCTCTGTAGGCTTAGCTGGAAGTACTCCTGCCCCTCCCTTGGTCACCACTGCTGGATCCTCATCCAGTGCTTTCTTCACAGAGAGAAGCTCCCAGGCTTCCTCCTGAAATCCAGGCTGACAAGTGCCTTGGCCCTACTTGCAGCTGCAGCTGAGTTGCCAAACCCCCTTGCCAGCCCTGCCAAGCTGTTTCACAGCCCTCTCCTGTTACCCCAACACTGTTCCTGCAGCCTCCACTCAGGTCCAGCACTGCTCAGGCATCTCCCTTCAGAGACCTCCCTGCTTTGCTTGCCCCTCTAGAACAATCATCAAGATTCCCTCCAAGCATTGCAGTTCTCCCTGTTTGTTTTTTATTTCCTTCCCCATCAATTAGATTAATTAGCATACTTATTCAGCCACAACTGGCATGTAATTACACCTAGATTTAATTATTTCAGTCTGGGTCAAAGACTAGCAGGAGCTTTCAGAGAGGTTAACTCTAAGCACACTAAAGGTTAACACACTCTTTTTATGTTCCTCCCTTGTTACCACTAACATAGCTCTCTTCATTTCACCTCCTCCATTGCCTCAAGGTTTTAAAATCCTACAAAACTTGGAGTGATGGCAACAAATACACCCTGGTTCCCCCAAGCTGCTTATAAACATTGTCTCTCCACTCTGGTGAGACCCCCACCTGGAGTACTGCATCCAGTTCTGGAGCCCCTATCACAAGAAGGATCTGGAGGTGCTGGAATGTATGCAGAGAAGGGCCATGAGGATGATCAGAGGGCTGGAGCTCCTCTGCTATGCAGACAGACTGAGAGAGTTGGGGCTGTTCAGACTAGAGAGGAGAAGACTCTGAGGAGACCTTCTTCTGGCCTTCCACAAGGGGGGCTGCAAGAAAGCTGGGGAGGGACATTTTAGGGTGTCAGGGAGTGATAGGACTAGGGGGAATGAAGCAAAACTAGAAATGGGTAGATTTGGATTGGATGTTAGGAAGAAATTCTTCATGAGGGTGGTGAGACACTGGAACACGTTGCCCAGGGAGGTGGTAGAAGCCTCATCCCTGGAGGTTTTTAAGGCCAGGCTGGATGTGACTCTGAGCAACCTGCTGTAGTGTGAGGTGTCCCTGCCCATGGCAGAGGGGTTGGAACTGGGTGATCCTTGGGGTCCCTTCCAACCCTGACAATTCTGTGACTCTATGAACTTCAAGCAGCATTTGAAAGGCAGAGTTTCATGAGCTGTGCATGCTGGCAGACCTTCCTTTGGAGGTTGTGCAGTATCTGGCATCCCCTTCTCAAGTGGGTGACTTCTATAAAGGCTAAGGTGGATAACAATTAATTACTCAACAGAAAATTAAGGCTGCTCTTTGCCTAAGAGTGTTTTATTACTGCAGAACAAGACTTGAGTTGTTTCCTATCTCTTGGCATGCATGCCAGCCATCCACCCCATCTCATGTGCTGGCATGTCTGCCATCTGCTCACTGATGTGGGCTTCCCATCACCATCTTAGGTTTGGAAATCAGCAGTGATTTCTTCAGAGGTATCTGGACAGCATTGAGCAGAAATCAGCTCTCTCCAGCTGTTTCTAGCAGCAGGCTTGAGTCGTTCACTGTGGGATGAATGGTAGAATCAACACAGAATAGCTCAGGTTGGAAAGGACCTCACAGATCATCTACTCCAACCTCCCCACCATGGGCAGGGACACCTCTCAACTAGACTCAGCTGCTCAAGGCCTCATCCAACCTGGCCTTCAACACCTCCAGGGAGAAGACAGCCACAGCCTCCCCTGGGCACCCTATTCCAGAGTCTCACCACCCACCTACTGAAGAACTTCTTCCTAAGCTCCAGTCTAACCCTGCTCTCCCTCAGCTTCAAACCATTCCCCCTTGTTCTGTCTCTAGACACCCTTAGGAAAAGTCCCTCTGCAGCCTTCCTGTAGGATCCCTCAGGTATTGGAAAGAGCTCTAAGGTCCCCCTGGAGTCTTTTCCAGCCTGAACAACCCCAGCTCCCTCATCCTATCTTCACAGCAGAGGTGCTCCAGCCCTTGGCTCCTCATTGTGGCCTCCTCTGGACTCACTCCAGGACATGATTCAGTGGGACCAAGTTATTGGCTGGATTCATCTGGTGAACAGAGCTCTTAAAAGCCTAGATATTGCCTTAAAAGCAGGGCTGTAGCTTGAGAAGTGATTTTGGTGGTAGAGCTCTTTGATCAGAGAGATGTGTTTGAATGTCAGGGCCTGCTGACTGTTCAGATGGATTTTTATTCCTGCTGAAAGTGCAAGGTTAGCAAAGCTGGGCAATATTGGAAGCTGGATGCCATTATGCCTTCTCCACCACAGGGTAGCTAACTTCTGCCTGCCCTGCTGAAAGCTGTCGAGTTCCACTCATCCAAGACTGATTTCTAACTACTCTCTGGAGGTCAAGAAAGACCTTTGCAGAGCTGTCAGCCCATGGTGCCACCACAGCAGTTTGCTAATCTTGGCCACAAGCAAAGGTGAGAGTAGAGGGCTCCCTGAGGTCCCTCATTAGTACAGTTCCAGCTGCTTCACAGGGGCTTCAAAGCCCTTTGTGGTGAAACTGAGCCTTGCTATCTGCCTTCCTCAGATGGGTAAGCCAAGGCACAGCCACTGAGAAGGTGGATGTTGTTCAGGGCTGTTGAGCAGCCCAGTGTCAATACTGGGAATGAGCCCAGACAGCCTGAGTATCCATCCACCTCCCTGCTCCCTCCCAGGCTGCTTCCTCTAGCTTGGTGGAAGCTGTTTGCCTCCACCCCTGCTGCAGGCAGATCACATTTCACAAGACACACCCCCACCCAACCTGGCACCTGTGAAACGTCTTGAGAGTTAGCAGTTCTTAACCCTGTGCTGTGGGGTGGCACAAAGATCTCCTCTCCTTGCTGGGAGAGGAAGGCTGCAGCAGTACCAACCCTCCCTGGCCACAGATGCAACCCTGCAGAGTGTTCCTCAGCCCTGATCCAGTGCTTTAACCACATCATCATCCCACCCCACATCAGCTGTGGTGCCAGCAACGTTCCCTCAGCCACCCCTGAGGTGTTTTTTCCTGTAAGTCAGGGTGAGGCTGCCCTCAACCCCCTTGGGTGCCAGGCTCACCGCAGGTAGGCATCCTGCTTCAAGTTGCTGAGGTACTGCTGTGCGTCATGAGGGTACAGGGCCTGGTGCCTCATCTTCTGAAGGGCTTTCTCATGGCTGCTGATGTCATAGCGACCAACACCTACAGGGTTCTGGAAGAAGAAGGTCTCCTGTGTTTTCCCACCCAGAGGAAGCCTTGGGGATGTGAGTGGGGCAAAACTAGGAAGTGCCTTCATGTGGCCAGGCCCTCACTTGCCAAAAAAATAAAAGAAAATCATAGCACAGTTTAGGTTGGAAAAGGTCTTTTAGATCATCAAGTTCAGCTGTCACCCCAGCGCTGCCAACTTCACCATAGCCCTCAGCACCACATCCACATGTGTCTCCAGGGCTGGTGGCACCACCACCACCACTCTGGGCAGCCTGTTCCAATCATTAACCACTCTTTCAGTGCCTGATATCCACTCTAAACTTCCCTTGGTGCAACATCAAACCATCCCCATACGGATCTCCATCCCCCTACTGTTGCAGCCACTGTTCTGAGGGCATCTGCTGGATGTGTGCAGAGTGCAGGGTTCCTTAGCTGACCAATTCCATGCTGCATAGAGCAAAACAATCACATTCCATGTGTGCCAAGAACAACAGCCTCCTGTTGGCACCCTGTGATTGGAACATGCTACAGAAGCCTCCTCCTTGACATGCTGGCACCTCTCATTGGGAAAAGATTGTAGCTTATGGATGTGGCTGGGTTTTACTGGTTAAGGGATTGATAACAAAGAGTACAGTATCACAGTCTCACAGTATATCAGAGGTTGGAAGGGACCTCAAGAGATCATCAGGTCCAACCCCCTTAGCCAGAGCAGGATCACTTACAATAGTCTACACAGAAATGTATCCAGGTGGGTTTTGAAAGTCTCCAGAGAAGGAGACTCCCTGGGGAGAAACAGCCACTCCAAGATACAAGGTAGACTGGGGGGTTTAGGGCTGGGGGGTTTAGGGCTGCTAGGGGCTTCTGCCTCTGTTAGCTACTTCTGGCAAGGGCTTTGGTGTAGGGATGCTGCGAGGGATATGCTCAGGACTTCTGTCAGCTGCTTCATCTGTTAAGGGCTTCTGGAACTCCTGCTGTTAAGGGACTCTAAGACTGTAATGCTGGGGATTCTGCAACACAGCAATAAAGGACTTCTGAGAAGACTTCTGAGCTTCTCTGCTCTCTGCATTGCTGGAATCTTGCTGCTATACAGCAAGGGGGTTCATGCCTTCATTCATCACCCAATGGCCCCTGAACTGGGAGAAAAACAACACCCTGCCTCCCCTGAGCTGGCAGACCAAAGGACCTCACTAGTACACCTGCCCTCAAATGCTGGCATGCCACCCCTAGGCTTTATTCCTTCTTGGATTTATTCCTTTCCCCCTTAAAATCCAGTTTAAGGCTTTCCTTGAACCCTGCTAGCTCCTGTGCAAAGATCTGAACATGAGCCAGCAGTGTGCCCAGATGGCCAAGAAGGCCAATGGCATCCTGGCCTGCATCAGAAAGAGTGTGGCCAGCAGGAGCAGGGAAGTCATTCTGCCCTGTACTCAGCACTGGTTAGACCACACCTTGAGTACTGAGTCCAGTTCTGGGCCCCTCAGTTCAAGCAAGATGTTGAGATGCTGGAATGTGTGTCCAGAGAAGGGCAACAAAGCTGGGGAGGGGTCTGGAGCACAAACCCTGTGAGGAGAGGCTGAGGGAGCTGGGGGTGTTTAGCCTGGAGAAGAGGAGGCTCAGGGGAGTCCTTTTTGCTCTCTACAACTACCTGAAGGGAGGTTGTAGCCAGCTGGGGGTTGGTCTCTTCTCCCAGGCAACCAGCAGCAGAACAAGAGGACACAGTCTCAAGTTGTGCCAGGGAAGGTTTAGGCTGGATGTGAGGAAGAGATTTTTCACAGAAAGAGTAATTGGCCATTGGAAGGTGCTGCCCAAGGAGGTGGTGGAGTCACTGTCCCTTGAAGTGTTTAAAATAAGACTGGATGAGGCACTCAGTGCCATGGTTTAGTTGAATAGATGGTGTTGGGTGATAGGTTGGACTTGATGACCTCCACGGTATTTTCCAACCTGGATGATTCTGTGATCTTTTCCCCTCTGCGGGCTCCTGGCAGCTCTCTGAGTTTCCCCTGGTTTGGGAAGCTGCCCTGTGCACCATGGTGGAGCACTACATTGCAGATCATGCCAGTGCTGGAGCTGCTCACCTCAGCAGCTCATAAGCAGTATGTGGCATGTCTTCACCAAACTGAGCCTGGCTTGCAGGGGAGGGAGGAGAAGACACAGTAATGGATGCTGACCTGGCCAGTCCCCTCCAGGAGCAGCTCTCACCCCAGCAGTTCATAAAGAAGTCCATTAGCTCTGTGGGCTGGAGCACACTCACCAAGCCCCCTACTGCTAGCTGTAGTGAAGGGCTGCTGTGTCACCACCTCCCCACTCAGATGTACTCTGGTTCGTTCCCCAGCAATTAGGAAGATGTCTTCATCCTTGACCTCTTTCAAGTTGCCCACTCCACTGCATAAAGGAGAAAGGCCATGTGAAAGGCTGCTCCTCTTCCCCAACCAAGCTGGGCTGCTTCAGACGAAAGCTTTCCCTGGCTGCTTTGAGCCCTTTCAGGCTTTGTTCTGGTTCTCCACAGGGAAGCTGCTGAGATGAACACAGTGCCAGGAACAGGTACTAAGGGAAGGGCTGCTACCTGCACTGGCTCTGCAACGTGCTGCAGATGCTGCTAGAGGAACAACTGGCTGTCAAGCAGCAGGAGGTGACTCTCTGGGAGGATTCAAGTTGCTCCTGGCACCTGAAAGGGCTCAAACCCAGCTGCCTTCACCCATGAAGTGCATCTGCTTGCTTTTAGCTGATACAGAACAAAACTAATGGGAAAGGTTGTCTGAGCATGCTTCACAAAGAGCAAAGGCCTGAGGCTACAGGCAGAGACAATGTGGTGGCTGCTGAGCTCACAGGAGCACAGGATGTTAGGGGTTGGAAGAGGCCTCCAGAGATCATCGAGTCCAACCCCCCTGCCAGAGCAGCACCATAGCAGGTCACACAGGAACACATCCAGCTGGGTCTTGAAAGTCTCCAGAGAAGGAGACTCCACAACCTCTCTGGGGAGCCTGTTCCAGTGCTCTGGGACCCTCACAGTGAAGAAGTTCCTCCTCATGTTGAGGTGGAACCTCCTGTGCTGTAGTTTATATCCATTGCCCCTTGTCCTATCCCAGGGTGCAACTGAGCAGAGCCTGTCCCTTCCTTCCTGATCCCCAGCCCTCATATATTTAGAAACATTTATTAAATCCCCTCTCAGTTTTCTCCACACTAAACAGCCCCAAGGCTCTGAGCCTCTCCTCATCAGGCAGTGCCCCAGTCCCTCAGTCATCCTGGTAGCTCTCTGTTGGATTCTCTCCAGCAGATCCCTGTCCCTCTTGAACTAGGGAGCCCAGAACTGGATGCAATATTCCAGGTGAGGTCTCACCAGAGTAGAGTAGAGGAGGAGGAGAACCTCCCTGGAGCTGCTGGACACACTCCTCTGAATGCACCCCAGGATCCCATTGGCCTTCTTGGCCACAATGGCACATTGCTGTCCCATGCAGAATTTGTTATCCACCAGCACTCCAAGGTCCTTCTCCCTAGGGCTGCTCTCCAGCAGATCACCTCCTAACCTGTGCTGGTGCAGTTTATTCTTCCTTCCCAGGTGCAAGACTCTGCAGTTATCCTTGTTGAACCTCTGCTGGGCAGGTTACTCTCTGCCCAGCTCTCCAGCTCCCTCTCCTCTGCTCAGCACCAGCCAAGCTCACCTGCCTGCAGGCAGTATGTGCTCAGCATGCTGCTGTACACAGGCCACCTTTACCCTCTCCTGGCAGGACAGCAGGCCAGGGGACTTTATTCACCATTTATTCTTCAGCAACTCATTCTGTGCAAGAACAGCACACCCAGAGAAGGAACCTCCTCTATAAAGGATGGGGATCTGGCCAAGTCACCCAGGTTTTTTTTCTTGAGGCATAGGAAGTTCCATGGAAACAGGAGGAAGAATTATTTCACTGTGAGGGTGACAGAACACTGGAACAGGCTGCTCAGGGAGGTTGTGGAGTCTCCATCTCTGGAGATATTCAAACCCCTTCTGGATATGTTCCTGTGTGATATGCTCTGGGTGATCCTGCTCTGGCAGGGGGTTGGACTGGATAATCTCTTGAGCTCCCTTCCAGCCCCTAACATTCTGTGATTCTTTGATAATCAACAGGCAGAGAAAAGCACCTCCTGAAGAGGTCCTCAGAAGAGTTTCATCCTCTCTTTCAGGGGTGCTGGTAAAGAATTTGGGATGGTCATGGAGGAAGCTCAGAGCCTGACCATTCTTGTGTGCCTCTCTCACTGCCATGTCCATTCACTCACCTGGTTCCCAGTGAAGAGGAGATGGGACTTTCTGTCAAATCTCTTGGCAGATGACCAGAACGGGGCTTGGTTGGAGTACTCTGATCTCCCAATGGGCTTTGGGTTGTAGGAACCTGGCCCCACTGCATACTGCACAGAAGGAAACCTGTTACACTTCAGTTTGCTTGCAAAAAGAGATGCACAATGTTGGAGAGCCACCAATCCATCCATCCCTCCATCAATCCATTCATCCATCCACCCATCCATCCATCCATTTGTCTGTCCATCCATCCATCCATCCATCCATCCATCCATCCATCCATCCATCCATCCATCCAAGGCCTGATGCATCCCCACCCAGGCGCCCACTGCACTTCTTGTCACCGACCAGTGGCACCGTCCCTGCCCCCACTGACCGTGGCCCTGCAGATCCTCTTCATGAGGGATCCTGTGCTCCTTGGCAGGGTGCTGAAGCAGCCTTTCTTCTTGTTCTCATTCGACATCAGCTCATCCACCAAACCCTTCACTGGGACAGTGTCCAGCTCAGTGGCTCTCTTCTGCTGGGATCAAAGAACAGCATGAGAGGCTCAGCCAGTGACAATCTCTTGGGTCACCTTGTCCCTCCAAGATGTCCCTTCTCAACATCTTGTCCCAAGCAAGATGTTGAGATGCTGGAATGTGTCCAGAGAAGGGCAACAAGGCTGGGGAGGGGTCTGGAGCACAAACCCTGTGAGGAGAGGCTGAGGGAGCTGGGGGTGTTTAGCCTGGAGAAGAGGAGGCTCAGGGGAGACCTTCTTGCTCTCTACAACTACCTGAAGGGAGGTTGTAGCCAGCTGGGGGTTGGTCTCTTCTCCCAGGCAACCAGCAGCAGAACAAGAGGACACAGTCTCAAGCTGTGCCAGGGGGAAGTTTAGGCTTGATCTTAGAAAGAAGTTCTTCCCAGAAAGAGATTGGCCATTCGAATGGGCTCCCCAGGGAGGTGGTGGGGTCGAGGTCCCGGAGGTGTTTAAGAAAAGCCTGGATGAGGCACTTAGTACCATGGTCTAGTTGATTAGATAGGGTTGGGTGATTGGTTGGACTTGATGATCTTGGAGGTCTCTTCCAACCTGTTTGATTCTGTAATTCTGTGATTTCTGCACAGTGCCTGCAGCCCTCCTGCTCCCCAGATGCTGCTGCATGCCCCTGGCTTTCCCGGATCCAAGGGAAAGAGCAAACTCCAAGTGGGACAGACCCCGACAACAACTCTGTGTTGGCAATGCCCTGTCCAGCTGCAAGGCCTCTGAGCAACGCACCTCCGAGGCTTGATGGCCACCACTGGCAGGCTTGGGCTTGTCCCCCAAGGAGCCCTTGTGGAGGCCGAAACTGCACGCCCGCCGCAGCCCCTCCTCGATGCTGCCGCGCAGGTGGTAGGTGCCAGGTCCCAGGCCGCTGCCCTGCAGGCATGGGGACAAAGGCAGCGGGGACTGCGCTCAGCGGGGGACAGGGCCACCCCCCGGCGTGTCCCCAGGGCAAAGGGCAGGACTCACCGTGGCTGCTGGCAGGGCACACTTGGGCATCCTGCTGTCCATCAGCCCCCGTGTGCCGGCAGAGCGCTTGGCTCTCTCCTCCAGGCTGACGTAGGGGCTCCCCCGGGGGCCGTACGTGCCCGGGCCGGGGAAGCAGTCCTGTGGGAGAGGTGGGGTGGCCGTGGGGAGCCTCGGCAAGGGGGGACAGTCCCCAGCCTGGCACCCACGGCAGCTCTTAAGCCTTACAAAGGGCTGGTTCTCCAGAGGTATCAGCCCCGAGCCCAGCCCTGCTCCCCAGCATCCCTATGGCCAGGTGTGAGCTACCCTGCGGCCATCCCTGAAGCGTGGCTCCCTCGTCTCACAGATGCCCCGGAGGCTGCAGGGACGAGTCTCCTGCAGAAAGTCCCTGATGTTGAGGGTCCCTGCGCCCAGCCTTTCCTGCTGCAGGAGGAGAGCAGGGAGGGTGAGGCTAGGGCTGGGCAGCGCTGCCTGCTCCTCTCAGCCTCAGAAGATGTGCACAGAGGGCAGCTCAAACCCAGCTCTTACCTGGCGTTTAAGCTTCCTCTTTGTCTCCCTGAACTGGAAAAGGGGCAGCTGGCTAAGCGAGAAGGCTCTCTGCTCCCTGGGCCACCCAGAGTCTGATGCTTTTCCCTGCAAGGCAGAGCCAGGACATTGCCATCTGCAGCGCTGGGACCGGACCTCAGCCAGCTCTGGCTCTGCAGCTGGTTGAGGAGGCAGTAGGACACGGGGATCTGCTGCTCCACATCCTGCTCCTCCAGGCTCTGTGCCTGATGAGCACCAGGAAGGCACCAGTGAGCTCCAACGTGAGCAGCCCATGTCCCACACTCCCCCCCTGGGGTGCTCCCAGCCTGAGCTGGGTGTTCTGGACCATCATGAGGAAAAGAAGAAGCTGCTTCCCAGGGGGCACAGACAATGTGAGTGGGGAGGAGAGCTATGCCAGTAAGTCTGGCTCCCCCCACACATCCAGGCAAGCCTGGCCAGTGACCTCACCTGGCTGTCCATGTCCCCAGGATGGCAGCTCTGGTCCCCAAGAGCTGAGTGGATGGTGGCAGCCCTCACTATGGCAGCCATCACCATGGCACCCAGCATTCCAGTGTCCCAGGGAACCTCCTCTCCCAGGAGCAGACAGGGACAGCAGACAGCAGGGTTGAGGCAGGGATCCTGGTTGTAAGGGAGGCTCCCAGCCTGGCTAAAGCAATATATTCAGGGCTTGATCCAGGCTTTCATAGAGACAAATTATCCCTAAGCTGCAAAAAGAAATATATATATATTCTTAAGGCAACTACCCAACCTGCCAGTCCCACTTTGGGCAATAAAATGATGCTCCTGGTGCTCATGTCCTCTCTGTGGTGCTTCACTCCCTGCATCTGTGAGCACTGTTGGATCTGGGCAAGGCAATCTGCACCCATGACCTTCACAGGGGAGGCTCACCAGCCCACTTAAGACCCGTGGATGTTCAGATGAGAATAACCAGAGTGGAGTAAGCCAGTTCCCTGAGCTACTGCTGGGTGCAGAAAGTGAGATTTTCTGCCCAGTCCCAACCATGTCACCCCCTCCCACTGCAGGCTGCATGGGATTCTGCTGAGCCAGGGCAGTGAGGAGCAGGAGAGGTTGTCTGTCTTCAGCCCAAGCCTGCTGCTGCTCCAACAAGTCATCAACTCCTCCAATGCTCACTATAGAGGTAGAAGAAATGGATTGTTTCAGCAGCCCACCTGTGTAAAACCCAATGCTGGTCCCTACATACCTATAACTCATGCTGTGATGCATCCAGCACTGATCCAAGGTAGTCCTGAATCTAAGGTGATGATGTGCATTCTTCTGATTGATTTCATGTCTAGGTTTTCATCAGTGTTGTTTATTTTCTGGAGTGTTGCCTGCTCAGTAGGAGCTGCCTGGAAGCACCTGAGGGTTACTCAGGAAGTGCCTGCAGCGTGGGTAGCTGCCTGGGTGCAGGGAATGTGTGGGGACTGTATATGCCCCAGAAACTTCCTGAGGGGCAAATCTAAGACAAACCCTGCACCTGTCACTCCACTGGGCATAAAAATATTGTCCTGAAGTGGTGCAGCTGCAGTACCACCACTGAAGGGAAGCTGGCTACGTGTGTGAGCCAGTGCTGCTGTGCAGGAGGATCAGTCAGGATGTGCTGCCTCTCTGTGTTGAGATTCGAAGACCAAACTGCAAATCCTCTGTGGAATGGAGAGAAGTTTGGCCACTGAATGACTTGGCCTCTCGCCTGCCCTGAGTTCTCTTCCCTAGCCCTGGCCTGGGGATGCTGCTGCAAAGGAATGTTTTGCACCAGCTCCCCAGGTAGCCAGGACTGTGGCTTTTCTGAAATCAACCGCTTCAATTGCTTTGGCAAGGTGCTACAGCCAGCACTGCTGTGCCAGGGACTGATTTGGTTTCTTCATTCACCTCAGTGCTTTTCCTCCTGGAAATCCCCTGGGGCAAAGAGGGGAAGGCTCTAGATGGAAGTTGAGACCCTCAGCCCTGCCACATAGAGAGCACAGCCCTCCAGGCCACACGTTTGGCCCCAATGGCATAAATCAGCCCTTGGCAAAGCAGTAGGAGAGCAGGTAAGTGAAAGGCTACAGGGACAGCAGTGCCTTTATTAGATTCCCCCAGCACAGCTGGAAAAAATAAGGAGCACAGACATGCTTTCAGGCACATAACCCCCCAGCTTAGCCCTGCATTCAGACCTGTCTGCTCATTTCATGACAGGTATCAGCTTTCCCCTTGGACAGCAGCTTTCCTACAGCCTCAAATCCTCCCTGCTTAAAACGCTGCCCCAGCAAATCAGTTCAACATGGGTTCGTCCCTTTGATCAGCACAGCAGGCAGTAAGTCACTGACAGGAACAAGGTTCACTTCTGTGGCTCAGCCAGGTGATGGAAATGGTGAAAGACAACCCTTCACCCTCAAACACCTGGGGAAAATCTTCCACTCTCTGGGTAAGCAGCAGATGGCCAGAGGGATGTGCAGCATGGTGCTGGAGGTCCTGCAGGACCTGCAGTTCAGCCAGCAGGCGTGCTGCAGCTGGGCTGCTGAGGGGTCTGGAGCACAAGCCCTGTGAGGAGAGGCTGAGGTAGCTGGGGGTGTTTAACCTAGAGAAGAGGAGGCTCAGGGGAGACCTTATTTCTGTCTTATTGGTCCCATAGTGTAGTGGTTATTGTTCCATAGTGTGTAGTGGTTATCACATCTGCTTTGCACACAGAAGGTCCTGGGTCAGGGATTGAAATGTGCTGCCCAGAGAGGTGGTTGAGTCACCAACCCTGGATGTGTTTAAAAGTCATTTGGATGTGGTGCCTGGGGGGTTTAGGGGTGAACCTTGTAGAGTAGGGTTCTTGGTTGGACTTGGTGATCCTGAGGGTCTTTTCCAACCTGAATGTTTCTGTGATTCTGTCTACAGCTACCTGAAGGGAGGTTGTAGCCAGCTGGGGGTTGGTCTCTTCTCCCAGGCAACCAGCAGCAGAACAAGAGGACACAGTCTAAAGCTGTGCCAGGGGGAAGTTTAGGCTTGATCTTAGAAAGAAGTCTTCACAGAAAAAGTGATTGCCCCTTGGAAGGTGCTGCCCAGGGAGGTGGTGGGGTTGAGGTCCCTGGAGGTGTTTAAGAAAAGCCTGGATGAGGCATTCAGTGCCATGGTCTAGCTGATTAGATAGGGTTGGGTGACTGGTTGGACTTGGTGATCTTGGAGGTCTCTTCCAACCTGGTTTATTCTGTGGGCACAGATTGGTCCCCACTGGGGGCCAGCACAGCTTGATGGGTGCCCAAGGTGCGGGCTGGTCCCCTTCCCACAGGGACTTGTCCTCTCCCAGCCTCTGAGGCAACTGCGGGGCTTTTCCCAGCCACTGTTTGTGTTGCTCATTTAATTGTGGTGAGAAACACGTAGGGAGAAGTAATTGCCTGACAAAACCAGTGACAGCTGGTCTGGGAGCGAAGTTGCTACCAGGCAGCCAGCAAATCTGGGCTAGATCCTGACTCTGGCACTGAACTGCTGAGGGAGTTCCCCAGGTCCCTCTGGGCAACGGTTTATAGGATGCTGAGTCACATCACAGCATTGGCTCGATGTTTTATATGCTGGGTCACCTCACAGAATTGGCTCGATTATTTAATTACTTTAGTGCTCTTAAATCACTCAGGAGCACCAAAACCATGCTCTTGGATCCCTTGGTTTTGCCCTGTAAACAGGAGGGCACACTAGTGAGGATTTCCAATTAGAGAAGAATGGGGAGGGTTTCTTCAAAGCCTCTTTTTAAATAAAATAAGAACTCATTCTGACTTCCTTACATTTAAACAGGATTATTTAACTCCTCATAAAAGGAGGCTCAGTGAAGTGAAATCTCCTCCTCTAGTGGAGTATTTTAATATCTGCTTACACCCGCTCTTTAGAGACACTTAAACTTTCCTTTGAGCTTGAGGCAGGCAGCTGAAAAGTGCAGTGCGGAGGTGGTCGCTGGGTGCCAGGTAATGTTGGTTTGCCAGATTGGATGGAGAAAGATGAAATGGTGTAAGAAAAGGCTTTTGATTGCTCAGCCCTTCTTCAGGCATGTCCCTATGGCCAAGTGGTTCAACTTCTGAAGACATGAGGGCATGCTGCCCCCAAGACTTGAGGCAGCCTGGAAGGTGGAGTGGAAGAGCTCAGTTGCTTTCAAGGACCCCATGATAACCAGGAGCCAAATTTATGGCCAAGGTTAACAGGATGAGCAACATCTCAGGGGCTTGCACCACCCTTCCAGGTACTGCTAACCACTGGGTCACACTTTGGACGCTGAAGTTGCTTGGCAAGCTGGCCTGGCTCTCTGGCATGGCCAAGGAGCTTACCTGATGTGTGGTAGTGGTTTGTACTCCTTTAATTATCCATCCTGCAACTGATGAGCACAAGCTGATGAGCTTCCTCAGGTCTCCAGATCCACGTGAAGACGTATCTGTAAGATCTGGAATGCACCAGGATGGGACAGAGCCCAGTGCCTGATAGGGAAAAAAAAAAAGCTCATGTATGCTAAAAATGACCCTGAAAGGGACCTCGAGGATTTTCTGTTCCTGAGGACGAACCTGTTGTGCTGGGGCACACCCATCCTGGATGGGGCTGAGAAGAACCCAGCCACAGGTGGACAAAAGAAATTTAATCTGGGGAGGGCTTGGCCCTTCCCCTGCTGGGAGAAGGTGGTCCCCTGACTCAGAGGTGGTCTATTCCACTTCCCCTTCCTGTCCAGCAAGCCTATAAAAAGGGCAGACATCTTGCTGCTTTTCCCTTTTTCCTGCCTTGTCTGCTCGAGAGGACTTCCTGCTGCTGTTGCTGTCACTGTCTCCTGCACCGGACCACGTGGCTGGGGCCCTTTCTCTCTCTCAACTGAATCCACCGACATCCAGGGGAACACAAGACCATCCAGGCTTGGTTTTATATATTTTTTCCCACTTACCCTCATCCCTCACCCCTGTGAACCCTCCCCCGCCCCCGTTACTGAGATAGATATAGAGATATCTATGTATGTAAAAAAAAAAAAAATTCCCTTTCCCTTTTGTGAAAAGAAAAGAGAAAAATTTTCTCCTCCTACTTCCAAACCGACTCCAGAATATTTCTTTCACGAATTTTTTTTTTCTTTTTCTTTCCCCTACCCCTTTTTTTTTTTCTTTTTTTCTTTCTTCTCCCTCTCCACCCTGCTGAGAAAAAAGGGAGAGGGGCAGGGGGAGGAATTTATATCTATTATCATTTGAGCTCCTAAACTCAGAGCTCAAACTACCACAATATTTCTTTTTGGCGCTTCCAATGTGAGGCTTGGGAAATAATATTTTTTCTTTTGCTTGAAAATAACACCTGATTGGGAAAGAAGGGTTTGGAAGTAGAGATGGTAATTTTACAGATTCTTATGGTTCAAGTTTTTGGATGGGCTGTTGGCTGGATCTTTTGGACGCATGTGTATAATCTACTGACTTACCGTGTGCTTTGGTTAATTATAGAGATGCTGCTTGACTGGATAAAAACTCTGCCAATGCAGTTTTGCATGTACCTTTTGAATTCCATCAATCTTACTGGCGGTGGGCACTTCTCAAACTTTTCTGACATAAAGAATTTCTCTGAAACCTATTATGAAACTAAACGTGTGGATAAAACTATTGCTGAAGGAGAATGGGACTATGTAAAAATATGCTCTGTAGGCTTAAATGTAATCTTGATAATCAATACTCGCTCTGGCCATGTGGGGAAGGGGGTGCCCCAACCCATTAAGAGCTATCTGTGGAGGGACAATCGGTTTAGGGAATTCTTTTGTAAGCCTTAATGGCCCAAAGGCGGAGAGCTGTAAGCACTGCAGGCACTGTGATAATGTTTATGAAAACAGGAGGGAGGGGTCTGGCTGCTGTGAATGCTGTCCAGCCCGATGGAGGCTGGCCAAACCTGAGGCCCAGCCCCGCGGGTTTCACCCCCCACCAACAGCTTCACACATAACCCCTGATGCTCTTCCACCTGTAGTTTCCCTAGCACCGGTTACCACACGCAGGAAAAAGATGCAAAAATCAGCTCCAAATATGGATGGTGAAGAAGGCACCTCAGCAGGACCCAGCACATCTCAGAACCCACCAGCAGATGGAGAGGACTCAGATCAGGAGATCATAACCATCACATCTCTGTCCAGAAAAGAATTAAGGCAAACTCGTCTGGACTACGCACGGAGAGAGGGTGAGACAATACTAAACTGGACCCTAAAATGTTGGGATGAGGGTGCAGAAACTGTAGATCTAGATAAGAGGGAGGCAAAGCTTCTAGGCTCCCTGTCTCATGATGCCGGCCTGGATAAAGAATTAGCAAAACTCGATGGAACACACACTCTCTGGGCCCGGATTACTAATGCTATAAAGCGCAGGTACCCTACCAGAGAGGATTTGCCTTGGGCCCCAATTAAATGGACGGCTATGGAACAGGGCATTCGGTACCTGAGACAGATGGCTGTGCTGGAGATCATCTATGGAAATGGCCAGCTCCCCTTGGACCCAGATCAGGTGTCCATGAAACGGTCCTTAGTAAAGAAACTCACCCAGGGTGCCCCTCAAAGATATGCACACACACTAGGAGGGATGCTTCTGACTGGACAGGATGGAAGCCCTAAAACTGTGGGTGAGTTTGCTAGTGACCTGAGGGAATATGAGGACAGTGTCAGTCACAGGCCCGTAATCTCAGCCATAGAGGCTATGACTAAAGACATCATCAAAGAGATTAAGGCCTCCAAGCCTGAACTGAAGGAAGGGGATGACACCTTTTCTTCCCCTTCACCTTATCCATCAGAATGGATCCATGTTTCAGCCATCAGGAATAAACGTCATTCTCCTCCCCCTAGGAGATCACCCCAAGATAATCAGGGGATGTCAAGGGTGGCTCTGTGGAGAGCTCTCTGTGACCATGGGGAAAACATGAACCGCTGGGATGGCCAACCCACCTCTGCACTCTGGGCCAGAGTACGGGAACTGCAAGGTGGCCCCAATGGGAATAACTCGCCCAGGAGAAGGGCAGCCCCAGTGTGTCGGTGTGAGCTGAAATTCCCTCCCCCACCGACAATAACCAGGCTAGCTCAGTCTGGAAGCAAATGAAAAGCTGTATTTACAAGCAGAGTCTAAAATCTACGATGAAATGCAATGAATATGTACAAATATACAAAATTCACAACATTTACAAATATATACAATCAACGGAAAAGCACAACCAATCTCCCTTTGCTTCCCCCCAAAGGGGACCCTTCCAAAGGGGCCTCTCTCTCTCCCAGGAGCTTCCCCCCAGGCCCCCCTGGACAGAGAAGCAGAGTTAGTTAAGCAGAAAGTTGTTAACTTAGCTGCCAAGGTCAGTACGTGTTATCTTCAGCCAGAAGAGAAGAAGAAACAGCAGACAGACAGCCCAGCAACTGCCCCCACTGCAGAACACAGAATGTGCAGAGTGCCCACTTTGTTTTGGGTAATAGTTCTTAAACATTTCTATCTATCCAATGGAAGTGTTTAGAACAATCGTTATTTTGCTTTCTTACACCCAATAGTGACTTATTTACAATCTTTCACTTTTCTGTTTTGAACTTTGCAAGGAAAAAATTAAAAAGACAGTTGCAAACCATCACACCCAGTTTTCCAGGGTGGTTCCTCCCGTTCAAGAGACCCTTCTCCCAGTAACACAGGGCCCTGTGACAAATGTGGGCATCGCCGCCAGCATTAGAGGTGCCCTGCCTCCAGCCAGGTGGAGGTCAGGGACAACAGAGTGGGATGTGTTTGTGAAATGGCCTGGCACTTCAGAAGCCCTGAAGTACCGAGCTCTGGTGGACACAGGGGCCCAATGCACCCTAATACCATCAAGCTACAGAGGAACCAAGCCCATAACCATTCAAGGGGTCACAAGGGGCTCACAAGATCTGACTGTACTGCAGGCTGAGATAAGCCTTACTGGGAATGAGTGGGGAAAACACACCATAGTGACTGGTCCAGATGCACCTTGCATTCTTGGCATTGACTTTCTGCGGGAGGGATGTTTTAAGGACCCTAAGGAGCACAAGTGGGCATTTGGGGTAGCAGCTGTAGGGACTGCAGACAGGAACAGCTGTCTGCCATGCCTGAGCTGTCAGATGACTCCTCCGTAGTTGGCAGCCATAAGGTGCAGGATTTGAAGTTACCAATTGCTTCTCGCATAGTGCATCGCAGGCAATACAGGACCAACCGAGACTCTCTGCACCCCATACATCAACTGATTCGACGACTGGAGAGCCAGAAGGTAATCAGCAAAGCTCATTCACCTTTCAACAGCCCAATATGGCCAGTGGGGAAGGCAAACGGGGAATGGAGATTGACTGTGGACTACCGTGGCCTGAATGAAGTGACTCCTCCGATGAGTGCTGCTGTGCCAGACGTTGGAGCTCCAGTACGAACTGGAATCGAAGGCGGCCAAGTGGTATGCCACAACAGACATTGCTAATGCTTTCTTCTCCATTCCCATTGCAGAAGAATGTAGGCCACAGTTTGCTTTCACCTGGAGAGGTGTCCAATATCAATGGAATCGTCTCCCCCAGGGGTGGAAACACAGTTCTACCATCTGCCATGAAGTGATCCAAACTGCACTGGAGAAGGGTGGAGCCCCTGAGCACCTGCAGTTCATTGATGACATCATTGTATGGGGTGAGACAGCAGAGGAGGTCTATCAGAAGGGTAAGAGGATAATCGATATCCTGTTGGAGGCTGGCTTTGCCATAAAGAGAAGCAAGGTAAAAGGGCCTGCCAGAGAGATCCAGTTTCTGGGAGTTCGATGGCAAGATGGCCGTCGCCACATCCCTCAGGATGTGGTGAATAAGGTAGCCACTATGGTGCAACCCACTAGTAAGAAAGAGACACAATCCTTCTTGGGGCTTGTGGGCTTCTGGAAAATGCACATTCCCGGGTACAGTCAAATAGTGAAACCCCTCTTCCATGTAACACGGAAGAAAAATAGTTTTGTGTGGGGATCTGAGCAACAGGTAGCATTTGACCAGATAAAACGAGAAGTGGTCCATGCTATGGCTCTGGGACCTGTTCGAACTGGGCCAGAGATCAAGAATGTGCTGTATACTGCGGCTGGTGAGAGTGGTCCTACATGGAGTTTGTGGCAGAAAGCTCCTGGTGAGACAAGGGGCAGGCCCCTAGGTTTCTGGAGTAAGGGGTACAAAGGTTCTGAGGCCAACTACACTGCAACAGAAAAGGAGATCCTAGCTGCCTATGAGGGAGTCCGAGCTGCTTCTGAGGTAATTGGGACCGAGTCACCACTCCTTTTAGCTCCAAGGCTTCCAGTCCTGACTTGGATGTTTAAAGGGAGGGGCTCAACCCCACATCATGCCACAGATGCCACCTGGAGTAAATGGATGGCCCTGATAACTCAGCGAGCTCGAATGGGGAACTTTGAACGCCCTGGCATAGTAGAAGTGATCACCAACTGGCCAGAGGGTGCTGACTTTGGGATGCCACCAGAGAAGACAGTGACCCGTGCTGAGGAAGCTCCCCCATATAATGACCTCCCTGATAATGAAAAGGGCTATGCTCTATTCACAGATGGATCTTGCCGTCTTGTAGGGAGCAAGCGGAGATGGAAGGCAGCTGTCTGGAGCCCAACAAGGCAAGTGGCAGAAGCAAGGGACGGAGAAGGCGAATCCAGTCAGTATGCAGAGGTAAAAGCTGTCCAGCTGGCCCTGGATATAGCAAAACGGGAGAACTGGCCGGTGCTTTACCTATATACTGACTCCTGGATGGTGGCAAATGCCTTATGGGGGTGGCTGAAGGAATGGAAGAAGAACGGATGGCAGAGGAAAGGAAAGGCTATCTGGGCCGCAGACCTGTGGCAAGACATTGCTGCCCATCTGGACAAGCTGCCAATAAAGGTACGGCACATCGATGCACACATTCCCAAAAGCAGAGCCACTGAGGAACACCAGCACAACCACCAAGCAGATCTGGCTGCTAAAATCTCCCAGATAGACTTGGACTGGGAACACAAGGGTGAGCTATTCCTAGCTCGCTGGGCCCATGACACTTCAGGTCACCAAGGGAGAGATGCCACATACCGGTGGGCTCGGGACAGGTCAGTGGACATATCCATGGAAGCCATCTCCCAGGTTATTCATGAGTGTGACATCTGTGCTGCCATAAAGCAGGCTAAGCGCATGAAGCCTTTATGGTATGGGGGGAGATGGTCAAAGTATAAGTACGGAGAGGCCTGGCAGATCGACTACATCACCCTTCCTCGATCTCACAGTGGCAAGCAGTACATACTGACCATGGTGGAGGCAAGTACAGGGTGGCTGGAAACCTACCCAGTACCTCATGCCACTGCCCGCAACACCATCCTGGGCCTGGAGAGACACGTCCTGTGGAGACACGGCACCCCAGAGAGGATCGAGTCGGACAATGGAACCCACTTCAAGAACCATCTCACAAGGGACTGGGCAAAGGAACATGGGATTGAATGGATTTACCATATCCCATATCATGCACCAGCTGCAGGGAAGGTTGAACGCTACAATGGCTTGTTGAAGACCACCCTAAAAGCCATGGGGGGTGGAACCTTTAGGAACTGGGAAAGACACCTAGCTCAGGCCACTTGGTTAGTCAATAGCAGAGGGTCTGTAAACCGAGCTGGTCCTGCCCAGTCCAACCTGCTGCAAACAGTGGATGGAGATGGAGTTCCTGTGATCAATGAGAAAAACCTACTAGGAAAATCAGTATGGGTTTTCCCTGCTGTTGGTGGGGGCAAACCAACCCGAGGGGTGGTCTCTGCTGAGGGGCCTGGTCACACATACTGGGTCATGCTAGAGACTGGGGATATTCAGTGTGTGCCACAACGAAACGTGACGTTGGCTGAAAAGGTATAGCCTCTGAAGGTAACACCAATTAATGTAATGTAATCACTGTATAATAGTTATAAGTTGTTGTAAGTTTTCTCTCCTAGTTTGATAACAACCTGGCGTCCAGGATCCAGCATGAACCCACCCCACACAAGCATCAGCTCAAAAGGACTTATGCATCATCTCGCCTACACCTGCTCCTGCTTCCTATGCAACAATAGACTGTTCCTGACTCCCCTTCAGAGGTGAAGATGGTTTCCTGTTCTCTCTTATTCTTCTCCACGTTCCTGCCCAGCTCAAACACCACCTGCATCAACTGGCACCAGAGAGAGAGACTGCCCTGAGAGAGAGAGAGAGACACAACCAGGATAAAGAGAGACTGCCCTGAGAGAGAGAGAGACACAGCTGGGATAAAGAGGGACTCACAACATGAACTCTAATACCACAACTCATGACTGGATAAAGAAACTGTGACAGGAAAGTGGAAGTGAAATAGAGGGGTGGACTGTGCTGGGGCACACCCATCCTGGATGGGGCTGAGAAGAACCCAGCCACAGGTGGACAAAAGAAATTTAATCTGGGGAGGGCTTGGCCCTTCCCCTGCTGGGAGAAGGTGGTCCCCTGACTCAGAGGTGGTCTATTCCACTTCCCCTTCCTGTCCAGCAAGCCTATAAAAAGGGCAGACATCTTGCTGCTCTTCCCT